>NC_138991.1:86412571-86417571 GCF_964341445.2 Mesoplodon mirus
TGGGCACTCGGAAATTGGAAAAAAGTGGACCCGAAAGCTTGCGTTTGACCAGCTTTATTTATCAAAAATGGTACATATATAAATATTTTTAGACATTTTTGCATTTTACAAGGCTGAGGATTCTTGTTGTGAGTTTCTGTAGGGGTATGAATTTTTTTCTTTTTTCTTTTTTTTTTTTTTTTTGCTCCCTTGAGAGGAGGAGGGTCTCACCCCCAGTCCTGGGTTGCTGCCTAAGTCCGAATTGATACAGCGTTTTTTTTTTTAAAAATAAAAATAAAAGGAAGGAAACAGAAAAAAAGAGGAAAAAGCAGTGTTTCGAAGCCGATCACCTGATTTCGCTGTGTGAGTCGGAGCCTGAGCGAGCGGCCGGGGGCCGGCTGAGCGCCTCCCTCGGCCCCACCGCCGCCCTCAGTCCATGTCCACCTCCTCGCCATCGGGCGCGCTGGGTCCGGCTGCGGCGCCCGATTCGGGGGTTCCGCCAACGGCCGGCTCCGCAGCGGGGCTGGGAGCCCGCGGGCCGGGCCCAGGCGACAGCGCGAGCGGTGGCGGCGGCGGGGCCGCTGGGCAGGCGGCCCCCGCATCTGCGCAGTCCCTGCCGCCGCCCTCGGCCGCGGCCGCCGCCGCGTCCCGGAAAGGCGCTGGGGTCGGGGCCCCCGAGGAGGCGACGGCGTCAGGGCTGCGGCGCGCGAAGGCCGAGTCCGGAGCGCCGCCGGGCCCCGGGAAGGCCCCGAAGCTGGCCTGGGCGGGCGGCGCGGGTGGAGCGGCGGGAGCGGGCGGCGCGTCCTTGGGCGCGGGCTCGGGACCCGCGCCGCCCTTGAGCGCGGCCTGCGGCACCAAGAAGCCGAGCGGCTGCGTGATGGGGTAGAGCAGGAAGTGGCCCTTGCCGATGAGGGTCCGCGGCGCGCATGGCAGGCCGGGCGCGAAGTCCAGCCCCGCAGCGGCGGCCGCGTTGGCGGGGGGCGCTTTCCGGCGCGGCGGCGAGTCGGACAGCAAGCTCTCCACGCTGAACGGGCTGGCCTTGGGCGGGCCCGAGGCGCCGCGCTCGGCCGCCGCCGCCGCCCCGGGCGCACACGGGGTCGCGTCCTTGTCCGCGGGGCGGCCGAGCCGCGGCTGCGGGCCGGCGCCGCTTCTTTGGCTCGGGTAAAAGGCGGGATCGCAGGTGCCGGGAGCGGGCGGCTCGCCGGGCGGTGCGGGCGCAGCACCGGCGGCGCCGGCGGCGTGCGCGCCGGGGCCCTTGGCCACGGCGGCGGGCGGCGGCGGCTCGGGGGGCTCCGGGGACAGGCCGCCGCCGCCGCTGTCGCTGTCGGAGCTGGGCGCGCTGTGCAGGGACAGGCCTCCGGGCGAGTGCAAGTGGCGGCTCTGGCTCTTGAGCAGCTTCTTCTCGTGTTTGCGCTTCTTCTTCTCCATCTTCTCCAGTTCCTTGCGCGCGATCTCCTCCGGGTCCATCGGCTCGCCACTGCACGTGGTGGGATGGGAGTTGTGCGCCGGCCGCCCAGGGCCCTTCTTCGTGTTCTCCTTCTTCCTCCACTTGGCCCGGCGGTTTTGGAACCAGACCTAGAGCAGCCGGATAGGGGAAAGGAAGGCACGGTCAGGCGGCAGGCTTGCCGTGGGGGGCTTCGGGCCTCCCCACTCCCCCCAGAGAGGCCTGCACAACCTCGGCTCCGGCCAGGGGGCGGGAGCCGAGCCACGCGGCCCAGCCGACCCTGAGCTGGATTTTGGCACTCAAGCTGCAGGTTCCAAAGTGTTATCTTTTCCACCCAGAGGGAGGTAGATGGGGCCTCTCGGCCTGCTTCCCGCTCCAGCTTCTCACCTCGGGGAACTGGGAGTTGCCCCTTCGTTGGGCAGGGCCGGTCTGGCCCCTGACCGAGGGCGTCGGGTTCCTGGTCGGGAGGCAGAGGGCAGGGGGCCCCTCTTCGCCCCTCCTGGCTTCTCACAGCTTGTGTTCTAAGCAGCCCGCCTGGCCCGGCGCTGAACGTCTGGCCTGAGGACCAGGAGCGGCCGGGCTCAGCTGCCCTCCACACCTGTCTTCGGCTCCCTGGAGACTGAGTCAAAGCCCAGATTTTGGGGGTTCCCGTGAAGGGAAATCTGGGTGCTTTTTCCTCCAGAAGGGCCTGGGAAGCCGAACTTGGGGGGGAGAGCTTCAGCAGCCCCTTCCTCCCCTCCCCATTCAGAAAGCCTGCTTTCTGAAGGAAGGTTCCATGCCAGGGCACCAACACAGCCAGTTGTGCATGGCCTGGACCACGGAGGGGTCCGGCAGTCAGGGAAGCAAGAGGCCAGGGCCCGTCCTGCATCCTGCCGCCTCTCTGCAGGCCTCCTCCTGGGAGCCCCGCGGTTCTCCACGGCGGCAGCAGCCCTAGACCCTGGCCCCAGCACCCCACACACAGTCAAGTCCCGCTGAGCCCCAGGCACACGGCCCTTCTCAAAAGATCGCGATAATTCGAATTCTTTGTTCCGGCTGTGTAGAGACCGGCACAATAGCAGGCCCGCCTGCCTGGTCACCGGCACCCTTTTTTGGTGCCAAGGGGTGTGATGAGTGAAGTGGTAACCTCCCCAAGACTGTCTCTGCCCTTTCATTCTTTCTTTCTTTTTAAATACTTCTTTTTTGGTGTAAATTCCAGGCTGCCTTGTCACCCCGAATTTCTCATTATCATATTAGAGGAGAAATGAAGAGATCTTGAGTTCACTTAAAACACTTAGAACAAATTGGATAAGAGGATTTACAAACAGAAGAGCTCATGCGGGGAGGCCCAAACACAGGAGAGAACACCTTTTAGACAAAGCTACTGGCGCTAAGCAGGTGCCTTCCCAGCCTTAGCCTCCAAGCCCAGCGCCCACAGCTGTGGCCCACACCCCGCTGACCACCACACCGACCCGGAAAAAGATGTCTGTACTTTAGGGAAACATCTAATTATGCACGATTCATCTTGAATTTTCAATCCACCAAATTGACACTGTATTTTTAAAAAGAATACCGCCGGCAGTCTCGGAATAAAATCAAATTACGGGAGAAAAAAAAGATATAACCGATGGTGTTAAGGATTCAGACACCCTTTCCCCCCCACAATGTGTTAATTGTTTATGTCCGCCTCCCCTTCCTCAGCTGCCCCCTTCTGCAAAGCTCTGAATAAATACATGTTTTCGTGTGAATATTTTAGAGGTGAAAGTAAACAAACGCGCTAGCTGCAGGCTGGTGTGTGGAGCCCCCAGCCGGGGCCCGGAGTCGCGGGGTCTGCCTTCTCCCGGTCTCCTCCAGTCCGAGCCAGGCCGGTTCCTTCTGGCCGCTTCGCCCGCCCCAGCGCCTCGTTTCTCGCCGTCGCCCCGACCCACCACACAGCTCCCCGGTTCGGACGCAACAGCCGTTCTCCGGCCCCTCCCGAGCCGCCTCGGCTCCCTCCGGGATGCCCGCCTCCCTCTCCGCGGGGCGCCGAGCCCCGGGCCCCCCCCCACCTTCCGGCGGGCGTGCGCGCGGCGGGCTCTGACGGAGGCTGTGGTCTCCCACCTGGAAGCCGAGAACAAAGGCGGGCCGGGCCGCGCAGGCCGCCAGGCGGGATGCTGGCTCGCGGGACGCACAGGCGGGTCTTTACCTGAACTCGGGACTCAACCAGATCCAGGCGCAGCGCCAGCGCCTCGCGCATGAACACGTCGGGATAGTGGCTCTCGTTGAACGCCTTCTCCAGCTCCTCCAGCTGCCAGCCCGTGAAGTTGGTGCGGGTGCGCCGCCGCTTGCAGCCCGGGCTCTCCTTGTCCGGGTCCCCCGAGTCTGCGGGCACGCACAGGACGCCGCGCGGCTCAGCCCCGGGCCCGGCTGGAACGCGGCCACCCGCTTCTGTCCAGGCGCCACCGAGAGGAGAGGGCGGCGCGCGCCCTGAGCCGGGCGGAGGGCGGCGAGCGAGGAGGCCGTGGAGCCGCGGCCGCCCGCGACCCACTCCTCCGCCCGACGGGGCCCCCTGCCTCCCGCCGCCCCCTCCCCGCCCGCCGCGCCTACCTGACAGCTTGAAGGGCTGGCTATCGCCGCCGACCCCGCAGGCGGCCGGCAGCAGCGGCGTGGGGTTGACCACCGAGGCGGCGGCGGCGGCGGCGCACGAGCCGCTGAGCAGACCGTCGATGGAGAAGGGTACCGAGGCGGCGGCGGCGGCGGCGGCGGCCGACTGCAGCTGGTGGCCGGCCAGCTCGTACACGTGGTGGTGGCCCAGCGGGTAGGGGAAGCCCACCACGCCGCCCAGTGAGCCCCCGAACTGGGCATGCGGGTGCTCCAGGAGGCGGCCGTCCATCATCTCGCGCGGGGGGCCGGCGGGGCGCGGGGGCGCGGGCCGGGGCCGGGGCGGGCCAGCGGCGGGAGGCGCGGACGGCGGCGGCGGAGACAGGGACCCGGAGCCCTACACATGCTTCGCCCGCACTCCGGCGCTTTACTTTATCAACATCAAGCTCCCGATAATTAGCCGCGGCCCGGGGAATTTGGGACCAATAAGAAGCGCTAATCGGCTCTGACGTCAGAGGCGTGCTGGGTGCAAGGAAACGTTTTCCATATCGATTGCTAATTATACCTGACATGCACCTCAATAAACAGTATCAGGCACTGTCACAACAAGACGGGGGGAGGGGCGCGGGGAGCGGCCCGGGCGGGGGACCCCGGCGAGCCCCCACCCTCATCCCCGCCGGACCCAGCCCGCGCCTCCCCCTGCCGCCGGCTCCCGCCCGTCCGCAAATCACTAATAGATTTCCCTTTAAAACATTCGCCGCGTGTTGTGGGGATTTTTCACCAGAAATGCTGTACTCTCTGAACCTTTAAAGTGATGTTGCTCCAATTACAGAGAGACATTGAGCGGCAAATAGACTGATCCAATAATAGGAGATTCATCATCCGCTCTTTCCGAAACTGTCACATTGAATTTAAAACTACAAGGGCTTCTCGTCTCCTCTCCGGCTCCAGGCGGCGGGGGAGAGGAGCCCGGCGGGGGAGGGGCAGGGGGAGCAGAGGGAGGAGGTGACTCCGAAACAGA
>NC_138991.1:87022571-87266571 GCF_964341445.2 Mesoplodon mirus
GGGTGCAGAGGCAGTACCACTGGGAAGGGACAGTGTGTTTAAACAATGGATCTGGAGCAACTGGACATCTATCAGTCTTTATTTATGTCTATATCCATCTATCTCTCTATCTACCTATCTATCTTCCATCTATCAATCGTCTATCATTTATCTATCTATAGAACTTTGATCTATACATTACAGCACATACAAAAATTAACTCAAAATAGGCTGTAGACCTAAATGCAAAGCTAAAAACTTCTGGAAGAACACATAGAAGAAGAAGTTTTGTGGCCTTGAGTTAGGCAAAGATTTTTTAGATATGACCCCAAAATCACAATCCATAAAAAGAAAAAGTTGATACATTGACTTTATCTAAAGTAAAAACCTCTGCTCTTCAAAAGACACTGTTAAGAGAATGAAAAGACAGGTCATAGACTGGAACAAAATCTTTGCCCTCTTGTACCTGATAAAGGACTTGTATTCAGGATATGTAAATTCTCTCAAAACTCAATAATAAAAATACAAACCACCCAAATAAAAAGAAAAGAAGATATATAAAAATAAGATCCACAGATGGCAAAGAAATACATAAAAAGATGCTCCACATCATTGGTTCTTGGGAAAGAAAAGTGAAGTCTACGTGAGATTTACTGCACATTTATTAGGACGGTTAAGATTAAAAAGACTGACCACACCAAGTACTGGTGAGGATGAGGAGAAACTGGGTCTCGCAGACATCATGGGTGGGAATACTTTATTTTTTTATTTTAATTTTTTTTTAGAGACTTTATTTTCCATCCACCTATTTCCATTTTAAGAGTTTGTGGAAGAACAGCCTAAGACGGCTCGGTGGCGGTTCCTACCCGCTCAGTGGCCTGAGCAGCGGGGAACCCCTGAACAGGCACAGGGGGCAGCTGCATGCCTTCGGACCAGTCCGCCACCTCTGGCTGAGCAGCAGGGAACTCTGGAGCTGGAACAGTCCATTCACCCTGAACTTCCTCCTTGGTCACAGCCTTCTCAGCTGCTGCCTGCTCTTTCTTTTCAATCTCTTCAGGATTTCTGTAGATGTAGAGGTCAGGCATGACCTCCTATGGGTGTTCACGGGAGATGGTGCCACGCATGCGCAGAACTTCCCGGGCAAGCATCCACCACATCAGGCCCACTGAGTGAGCTCCCTTTCTAGGATCTTACATCAGGATACGTCAAGTTAGTCTGAAAACCGAATGGCCAGGTAATGCCTGAGAGGTCCAAGAGTAAGAAATAATGGAGAAAAGCAGAAGAAAGCACAAGCCATTTAAAAAATGTTTTCCTCTCTCCTTAAGGCTTTCATACATTAAAATCATACATTTGTAGCAAGTATTATTATCAGACTCCACTCACTGGGCCAGAGACCCTTGTGGTGTTAGCGAAAAACTTGCCCCTCACATAGCACGCTACCTACACTTGTGAGTTCATCGGCCAGTTGCCTCAACTCCAAGCTCTAACAATGTGCAGGGGAATACTTAAAAAAAACACTTTGTAGGGACTTCCCTGGTGGTGCAGTGGTTAAGAATCCACCTGCCAGTGCAGGGGACACGGGTTTGAGCCCGGGTCTGGGAAGATCCCACATGCTGCGGAGCAACTAAGCCTGTGCACCACAGCTACTGAGCCTGTGCGCCTACAGCCCGTGCTCTGCAACAAGAGAAGCCACCACAATGAGAAGCCTGGGAACCGCAACGAAGAGTAGCCCCCGCTCGCCGCAACTAGAGAAAAGCCCGTGCGCAGCAACAAAGACCCAAGGCAGCCAAAAATAAAAATAAATTAATAAATTAATAAATAATTAAACAAACAAACAAAACACTTTGTAAAACGGTCTGGAAGTTTTAGAAACTTGAACATATACCTGCCATGTGGGCCAGCTGTTCCATGCCTAGGGACTCACCAAGAAAAGTGACCATAAGCTCCTGCAAAGACTTGTACCCAAGTGCTCACAGTGCCTTGGTTGTGACGGTCCAGAATTGGACGGAGCCTGAATATCCATCAATGGGCGAACAGATCAACATGTTACAGTATGTTCAGTGATGGAAGAGTGCTCAGCAACAAAAAAGAATGGGGATGCACTGCACGATGAATCTCAGAATGATCAGAGTGAAAGGAGACAGATGGAAGAGCGTTCACATCACATGATTCTGCTTGTACAAACTCTAGGAAACACAGACTAACATTAACACGGGGTGATGGGCATGTCCACTAGTTTATTGTGGGGATAGTTTCACAGGTATGTTTATGTACAAATAATATACATACACAATATGTCACTTATCAGTTTTACACTTTAAATATGTGTAGTTTATTGTATGAAAATGATAAGTCAATAAAGTTGTTTTTTAAAAAGCGAATTAATACTTAAAACTCATTGCTTCCTAATTATTTTACATTTTGCTATCACGTATGCCATGGGTATGCTATGGGCAGGTAGTAAACATTTAGGCTTTCGGGCTGTATGATTGACATGGCT
Source organism: Mesoplodon mirus (assembly GCF_964341445.2). Classification (NCBI taxonomy): domain Eukaryota; kingdom Metazoa; phylum Chordata; class Mammalia; order Artiodactyla; family Ziphiidae; genus Mesoplodon; species Mesoplodon mirus. Next base: position 87,025,051 of record NC_138991.1, read on the forward strand.
GTGTTGCTGTCAAACTTTATTTGATAAAATTGGTGTAAGTCTGTGGCCTCGGGCCGAAGTTTGCAAGCCCCTGTCCTGAGCTGGAGGACACATAACCCCAGAATCCTGGGTGGGGTGGGAGCCACTGGCGTCTCCTCCCAGCCCTGATCTAGGGGTCGCTCAGAGCTGGACCTCAGCCCTGCCGGGGCCAGGAGCGTTCATACCTTGGAGACCAGACATCACAGGTCTCGGCACCTCTGTGCGCGCAGATTGTGGGTGTCGATCAGCAGGGAGTCGGGGAAGAGGTTGTGTGATGGGTGGATGGGCCTGGCCGAGCAGAGTGGCCACAGGGTCAAGCACTGGTGAGGAACACGGGACCAGGGCCTAGCTGGGCTATGGGGGATCTTGTCCCCAAGGCCCCTGGCCACACCAGGCCTTGGGGCACCCGTGGCTTTGGCCTTACTTTCTCTTTCCCTCGGGTGTGTGTCCCAAGCCACCACGTGGCATCCTGGGCTCGTGCCCTGCCCCCGTCCACAGAGGCCGCCTTAGAGGCTAAGGGACTTGGGAGCGGGGCCTGGGTTTGAGTCCTTCCCCCTCCTCTTGCCAGTGTGGCCCCGAGCAGCGACCAACAGTCTGAGCCTCGATTTCCTCCCCGTCACCTGGAAGGTGAGTTCTGTGACCTGGAATGACTCAGGCAGACGGAGGGGCTTGATTGGCCCACCAGCCCCTGTGGAGGTTGACACTGAGCTCAGGATGTCGTATTTGGGGCGCCAGCCTTCCGGGCTCATTAGGGGCATCTGCTTACAAACGCCCACGTGGGCTAACACCCCTCCTGCCCCCGCCCCTGGAATGAAGGTGGGGCGTTGGGGGCTCCCAGACACCAAGCCAAGGGGTCCAGGCTGCAGAAGTGCTGGGAAGGGAAGGCGCCCCGAGGCAAACAGGTGGGGAGGCGAGGGCCAGCCCCTCCCTGTCGTTACGCAGCTCTCCCTCTGGGGGCTTGGGGCCCCTCCAGGTGCAAGGCCACCTCCCGCCTGGCACTGGAGAGCGCTCAGCTTTGCAGGAAGAAGTGGCCCTGAGAGGTGAGTCAGAGCCCTGGCAGGGCTGCCAGCTCTGCGGGGAGGCCTGGGCTCTGCCAGGTGCAGCCCTGAGGTGGCCCCAGGACCCAGGGCCACAGGCCGAGAGGGCGCTGGGTGCGGGGCGGGCTGCACAGCCCCCAGGTGCCTTGCCCTCTATCCGGGCCCCCAGCGGGGATGTGCCCTCAAACACACACACATTCCACCGCAGTGAGCACACACCCGGGCTTCCTGTGAGGAGAATCTGTCCTTACTTGCGGTGGCAGCTGGAAGCCGCCCGTGGTCTCTGGCCGAGCCCCGAGCCACCCCTTGGCCTGCCCCTCTCAGGAGCGCCATGTGTGGGGCCTGGCGCGACCCCACCCTAGGGACAGGCCACCCCTCGATGGACCGGACCTGGCCGTCAGGAGCCCCACATGCTCCCTTCGGAGTTGGGGGGCATGGGGAGCCCCGCTCTGGCCCGCTGTTCCCCAGTGCCCCCAACTCTGCGTGCCCCTGCTGGGCCCCCCTCAGCAGGGCCGTCGCCTCGGCAGGCTCTCCCCATTGCTGGATGCTCATCGGCACCAGCCCCTGACCTCCTTGCTGCACGACTGGCAGTGGTTCCTCACTGTCCACAAATAAAATGCACCCTCAGAGCTGACATCCGGGCCCTGCTGGTCCCAAGCTGGCTGTCCGGCACTGCCGTCGGACCTCCCGAACTCCAGGCCCTGAGCTGCCAGCAGGTTCCTGCTTACCGGCGTACTTTGTTGTCTCCATGTGGTCCCCTCCTCCAGGAAGCCCTCCAGAGACCCTCCGTGGAAGTTGACCTGGCTCTCACACTGAGGCCCCTCAAGGCCCCCTGCCCTTACTGCCTCGCAGGACAGATGTCTCCCGCTGAGTCCCGATTCAGGGCTGGCCCCAGCCCACGGTAGAGGGTGAGGAGTGTGGGTGCAGCCATGTGACTCAGCGCCAGCCGCAGCCCCCGGGAGCAGTGGCGGCCGGGCCTCCACAGCACTTTCTCTCTGCCAGCTGGGACAGGCGCTCAGACCTTGGCCTTGCCACAGGATTCTATCTTTAACTCCTGGACAGCCAATTCCTCTCTATTTTGAGAGAAAAAAAATTCCACTCTGAAGTCTGGTTCAAAAAGTCCTTGCCCAGTTAGGCCAGTTCCCTAGAGAAATCGCTGGCCTTTGCCATGGTCCTGAAGAAGGGGGGGATGGGGAGGAGAGAGGGAGGATGGGGGAGGGGGAGGGGGGAAGATGGGGGATGAGGAGCGGGGAGGGGAGGGGGAAGGCCGGAGGGGGACCTCAGCCAGAACAGGAGCAGCTGTGAGGGCCGGCTGCTGGGCCAACAGCAGGAGGTGAGGACCCCTACCTGGGCTGGCCCTCCCCCTGCCCCCTGCTCCAGCCACACGAAACTTCCACGATCACACCTTGGTTTTGACTGTTTTCACTGCACACTGGGCGTGCTCGTGTCTGGCTCCCATTACTCACTGTAAAGTTTATGACTTTCGTCCATGTTCCACTGTCACTTCTCTGTGACTCTGCCATACAAAACGGCCACGAGGCACTCAGCCGTCCTGGACGTTTCTGGTGTGATGGGTACATGTCTGGACACGTATGTGGTGCACACCTGTGCACGTGTCTGTGGGAACCAATCTCCCTTCTGGAGACCCCACCAGCGTCCCTCCCACCGACAGGGCGGGAGAGTACCCGCTGCTCCACGTCTGCGCCAACGTTTGTCACTGTCTGTTTTCATTTTAGCCGTTCTGGTGGGTGCAAAATTGTCTCATTGTGGTTTCCGAGAGATTTTTAAAAATTAAGAGACAATTATTTTTAGAGCTGCTTCAAGTTTACAGAAAATTGAGCAGAAAGTACAGAGGGTCCCCATACACACCCCCACCACACACATGCCTTCAGTCCCCTTGTCACAGCTGACGAACCAATATTGCAGCCTTATCATTAACTAAAGTTCGTGGTTTACAATAGGTTCACTCTTGGTGTCATATTCTTAGCGTTTTGACAAATGCAGTTATGGTTTTGTGCAGAGTAATTTCGCTGCCCTGAGGAACCCCCTGTGCCCACCCATCTGCCCCTCCCTCCTCCTGAACCCTCGGCAGCCTGCGGCCCCTCTACCATCTCTGTGGCCTTCCTTTCTCCAAGAGTCCTTTCAGGAACGCAGATCAGACCACTCACTCCCTGCTGCCCACCACCCACTCACCTGTGTGCCCGGCAATGTTTCCTGGGGGCCTGTTATTTATCACCAAGGTTACATGACAGCCAAGAAGATATGGTCCCTGCTCTCAGGAAACTCAGGAGCCAGGGGAGAAGCAGCCACGAAACCCGCAGACAGGCAGGTGAACAACGCAGCCCCAGACTGTGTTGGTGCCAAGGACATGAGGGGAAACTGGGGACTCCTGCAGGGTGGGAGGAGCAGCACGGGGGCGGGGGCGGACATGGCCTTCTGGGCAGAGACGGCTGCACCTGCAAAGGCCCCGAGGTGAACAGGACCTCGGCAGGTCCAAGGAGACAGCAAAGGTTGGCAGAGTGGCCCGTGTAGGGGTTCGAGAGGTGGGGCTCCAGGTGGGGCTGAGCAGAAGGCCTGGGCTGGAGCGTGGGTCTTCCCGGCCTGAAGCCAGGCACGTGCTTTCCTTTGGGGACCTTCTCCCTCCGCCCTCGCATGTCTGTCCTCCAGGACGGCTGGGCCCTGTCCGTCTGGGCTCTCACAGTGCACTGTGGTCAGGATGGCCCCTCCTGTGCAGGTGTTCAAGGAGTATCTGCCAGAGCACGAAGGAGGGACAGACCCAGGTGTGGGCGGTGACCACGGGCAGAGTCTTGGGGGATCTGCCGGCAGAGAACCGCCGCGACTCCCCAACTCAGAAGCCAGCAGTCGAGTGAAGCGAACGCAGGCCTCAGCCCCAAGCCCAAGGGACAGACATGTCACCCTGGCACCGCTGCTGTGCGACAAACACCCCAAACCAGCGGCTCTGGCTCCCTTTCTGCAGCACAAAATCCTGCCAGGCTCCAGCCCTGCGGCGTGGCTCTTAGATGTCTGTCTAGAGACAAGGGCCACGGGGGGCAGAGCTGCCCATCCGAGCCCTGGGACCCTCTGTTCCCTCCCAGCCGTGTGACCCGACAGCTGGGTGCGGAGTGCGGCGGACAGGCTGTCACCTCCTGGGTGACACGCGTTCAAAGTGCCCATCCTGCAGCCAAGGGTCTTGAGAGAGGGTGGCCCTGGCGATGACAGTCTGTCTGCTTCTGACGTGTCTGCTGCTCGCCAAGATGGGGGCAGTGGGCGGGGCGGGGTGCACCTTGGAGGGAGGCTGGGGTCTCCTTGCGAGGTTGAGGGAAAGGATGGTCTCTGGAAAGCCTGGGCTGCAGTGATGCCCTCTGCCTCCAGGCCTGAGGCTTTCTGAGCACCTGCTCCGGGCTCTGAGCCAGATACACGGCCCTATGCTTTCTGGGTCCTCGTGCTCCAGGCTCGGGATGGGCCCCATTCAGGGCTGCAGGGCCCGACGGCCAGCTTCCCGCAGGACTCACGTGTGTCCCTGGAAGTCAGCGATGTGTCCCCCCGCCCCCTCCTCCCAGGCCTCTCCTCTGCCTTGGCTCTAGGCTCTGTGTCACGCAGACCCGCTGGCCTCCCTCCTGAGTCCTCCCCTCCCCATCTTGGGCGTTTGGCTCTTTGTAAGAGGGTGGGAGTGGGCAGGTGGGAGGGGATAAGCCCCAAGGCTCCTCTTTCGCCCTGAACTGACCCATACCCACGAGGTACTCAGAGCTGAGGCTGAGGGACATTTTCTCCCCACCCTGAAGCCCAGCAGTCCTGAGGCCTCAGGCCCCAGACGCCCACGGGAAAGGAAGTCAGTGGCTAAAAAGGCCATTTCAGGCCAGTGTGGCCTGGGCTGGAACTAGGAGGCCTTAATTACCGTCAGTATGAGATTTCCAGCACACCTGGAAGAAGTACTGTAAATGCTCTCTACCTAGCACCCGCTAGTGGGGTGTATTGTGACACTGCTTCACATCTTATTCATCGTTAAGAAATGGGGCAGCCTATGAGGTGATTTCACTGCGCTTCCCCTGCTCAGAAGGGAACAGCCAGGCCGGGCCAGGGACAGCCGGGCCGGAGGAAGACCACGGCCCTCTGACGTGGCTTCCCCGTCCTTGCCTTCCCCCAGACGGCCAGACGCCCTGCACACCAGGAGCCCAGCCTGTCTGCCCCTCTGCTCCCTGGCTGGGGCCTCCCCCCGAGACCTCAGGCCTGCTGGCCTCCGTCCCCATCACACGGCCTCTGTGCTCCCGGGAGGAGCTCCAGGTCAGGCTTGGCCACTGGGCTCCAGCATCGGGAGCGGAAACCAAATTAAGTTAAGAGAAGTGGGCGGGCTTCCCTGGTGGCGCAGTGGTTGAGAGTCTGCCTGCCGATGCAGGGGACGTGGGTTCGTGCCCCGGTCCGGGAAGATCCCACATGCCGCGGAGCGGCTGGGCCCGTGAGCCGTGGCCGCTGAGCCTGCGCGTCCGGAGCCTGTGCTCCGCAACGGGAGAGGCCACAACAGTGAGAGGCCCGTGTACCGAAAAAAAAAAAAAAAAAAAGAGAAGTGGGAGAAACGGCCCAGCTCTGCCCAGGGTCCAGGACAGTGGGAAGCAGAGGCAACACGGAGCCGGGACTCCTCCCCAGGAGGTGTGGACCCAGACTGTGGGACCCCAGGCTGTGGGGCCCATGCTGTGGGACCCATGCCTCTCAGAGCCTCAGCTTCCTCTCCTGCAAATCAGGAGTGTTTTCTCTCCTGGGACATGGTTATGTTAAATGCTCCGGATGACACCTGAGCATAGTACATGCTCAAAAATGATGAATGCTTGTTTGTTTGTTTACTAATTATAAGTAAGTAATATTTCCGGCTGTGCAGGATCATCTCCAACCTTGAGAACAATCCCGTCTCGTATCAAGCTGAAGAAATTCACCCTACTCCCAGTTCACCTTGGGTTTTTCTTATGGATGGGTATTGCATTTTGTCAAAGGCATTTCCTGCACCAATTGATATGCTGTTTCTTTTTTAGCTTGTTGATATGGTAAATTACATTTTCTGGTTTTTTAACATTGACTAGACTTGCAAACTTGGAATAGATCCCACTTGGTCTTGGTGTCTAATTCTTTTTATACATTGTTGGATTCAACTTGCTTTTGTTTTATGGAGGAATTTTGCACCCAAGTTCATGAGAGACATTGGTCTGTAGTGGTTTTTTGTGTTTGTGTTTATATTGTCTTTGTCTAGTTTTGGTATTAGGATAACGCTATCTTCATGGAATAGGCTGGGAAGTATTCCCTCTTTTTCTACGTTCTGGAAGAAATTGTGTAAAATCACTCCTTTAAATTTTTGGTAGAATTCTCTAGTGAAACCATTGGATCTGGGAGATTTCTTTTTGGGGGAAATTCTAAATTATCAATTCAATTTCTTCCATGATTATGGGACCATTCAAATGCTCTGTTTCATCTTGGTTGAGTTTTGACAGTTTGTGTTTTTTAAATAATTTTTTCCTTTTTTTCTCACCTGCAGAACTTATTAGCATGGAGTTACTCATGGTGTCCCTTTACTGTCCTTTTAATGGTGCTGAATCTGGGGACAGAGCCGTTTGACCCTGACATGGATGGCTCCGGGTCTGGAATCCAGTCAGGCTGTGCCTGACCCAGAAAAGAGCCAATGCAAGGACACCCTGTCCAGGGGCTGCCTGTGGACCCATGACCAATACAACCAGGCCTCCACTGATGGCTGGACAATGGGAACAGGTCTTTGTCATGGGCTTGGACTCAGAAACTCGAAGAATTGCCAGTCCGTGGAGCTGATGTAAGGTAAGGGCCTCATTTTAGCCCGAGACACAAGGGAGCAGAAGCCACGGGGAAGCAGAGGCTGGGACCAAAGGAGAGACCAGAAGTGGAGAGAGAGGCAGGGGTCCTCAGGGAGACCTGGAGAGTCCTAAGACCAGGGTGGCCTTCTAAGTGCTCCCAGAGGCCGACCTCCAGCTCCCCTTTCACTGTTTTCACATGTCCATGGGAGAGGGTCCCGGACAGCCAGTGCGTGCCAAGAGATCTTCACAAAGCTCCACGTGGGAGCATCCATGGGGAGCTGACCAGAGCCCGGCATGAGGGGGACACAAAAAGGAACAACGGTCAGGGGCCGGGCGGTAGGGCCAGACCCTCAGGGGCCGGCCACTCACAGGGCATCCTTGGCCAGGCTGGAGGACACTGTCCTGACTCTGCCCACCCTCCCCACCGTGGACCCTCTCCTGCAGCTGGGCCTGTCTGACCACAGCCTCATTTCTCCAGGGTGCCTGTGCTGGCCCTGGTATTGAGGGGGTAAGGGCTGTCTCTGTCGGGGCTGCCTCCGGTTTCACTGCGTACTCGTGTTACCATTATCTGCAACAGAATATGCTGTGCTCAACCCCAGAGCTCCCTCTGGAAAGTCGGGTTCTGTTTGTCATGTAGCACCTCCTCTGGTGCCATGCACACAGATGGACGCATAGCAGGCACACAGGAAACACTACTGAACTAATGACACTCTCCAGGTGTACCTGACTCTACATTTTCTGAAGTTCTGCTGCACCAACAAGTCATCCACCCATCCGTCCACCCACCCATCCAACCATCTATCCATCCATCCATCACCCATTCTTCCACCCATTCACATGTATCCATCAATCTATCCATCCACCCATCTATCCATCCACACAGCCCTCAGGGAGCACCTGTGTCCAGCATCTCTGATAAGGTGAGCCTTGTAACAAGCTATTGGCCCATGGCTCAGACAAGGATGCTGAGGCTCAGATTCAGGAAGGGACTCTGATCTCCAGCTGGATGAGCCTCCCACCCTTGCTGGGAGAGTTGGTGCCTCATGTCCTTTCATTGTCTGGTTGTTCCCTCGGGCCCAAGCCTCATGTCCCAGGCCCTCCAGCTGCAGACATATCCCTCCGTCCCCACAGGCTGAGCACCAGGCTGGTCACAGGCAGATGTGAGGATGAAACCTAAGTCCCAGCTCCTGGACCCCTTCTCCCAGGGGCGCCCCACCCGACCTGCAGCGGAGACGGTGGAGACTGTCAAGGAGCCAGGACGTCGAGGGGGACGCTGAGAGGGGAGGCTGGCCGAGCTGCGGCGTGTCCCAGCCCGCGTGCTGCACGCCTGGCCGGGCAGCCGCCCTCCAACTGCAACAAGCCGCCGCCTGCCTGCAGCTTCCTTCCTTCCTCCTGGATTCCGCCTGAGCCGGCCGGTGTGGGGGGCACCCCCCCCAGCTCCCTCCCACCCACGCCCTCTCCTCCACTCATCTCCAGCCGGAGAAGAAGGAAAACCTCTTCCTGTGAAGCCGCCAGGCAGCAGCCAGGGCAGCCTCTGGCTGGGCTCCCGCCAGCAGCCCCTCAGCCCCCCACCCCGGGGCTTTCCAGAGCCACCGCACTCCCGCCCGGCCCTGCACTCCTCACATGTCTGCACACGGTCCCTCCCTGAGGCTGAGCGCCCTCGGTTCCCACGCCCGCTGTCCTCCCTCCTCTCCGCCTGGCGAGCTCCTCTTCATCCTCTGGGACCCTTTGAAATGCCACTGCCCCTGGGAAGACAACTGGACTCGAGTGAGCAGGCAGGCTCTAGAGAAGGGGGGCTGTCAGAGGCGAACCCCGGAAAGGAGGGCGACAGGAGTCAGAATGATGACTGGGCAGCTGCCCTCCGCTCCCTGTGGGGTCCCCAGGTCCCTCCAGGCCGGGCCCACCCAGAGTCCCAGGCCAGGAAGCCGCTTCTCACGCATCCATCTGTGTTTTCCCCACAGCCCCAGGAAGGATGTTTGTGGCACGGGCAAAAAGGCACCTGTGAACTTAGAGCGAACTTTCAGCTCTGGACTCGAGACAGCCCGTGTCTTCACAGGGTGCCTTTTTCCAGCTATAAATACTCCTCAGGAGTTGCCCGCCTGGTGCTTTCCTGAGCCTCCCTGCCTCCCCATGTCCTGCTCCTCTGTCTGTAAGATGGACCATCCTGCTGTCCCCTGCTGGTCATAGGCCAGGCAGCCGAGGTTCCTGTGGGCTTTGGGAGGTCCTGTCCCTCGAGAGCTGGGGACACTCCCACAGGCCCGTGTGTTCTGACTCCCTGAGCTCTGACCTTACTGCCCAAAGTGTTGGAACCACCACCTTGAAGGGAAATGGACCTTGGGTCTGGAAGCCGAGGGTCAGAGTGGGGGCTGAGGGCCCCCTGGGGTCACCCTGCTGGTTGGTGGCAGCAGGACGCACCAGACCAGCTGCTGGGCCATTCTGGTGTCCCCAGGGCCATTGGGTACCTTCTGTGGGCCAGCAGCCTGGCTGGTGTCAGTGCAGACACAGGTGGGCCCCTTCATGGGATTTCTGCATCGGGGGCCTCCTTGCAAATTCCATACATCCGAACTTTCTCTTCCATCTGGAGGGACCCAGGACCAGGCTGCTGTGGCCACGTGACAGCCCTGCAGAGGGTGGCTGGGCAAGTCAGGTGGCAGGGTCCACACACCTTTCCGCGTACTCACTCACCAGTGTGCGTCCCAGCTGGAGTGAGGCAGACACCAGCCGTGTCCCTAAACTTAGCAGCTCTGGTCAGCATGACAAATCCAGAGACCCAGGCAGTAGCGTCACTGCACTTGGAAGAGGTGTGCCCACCTTCCTGTCCAGCCCACCCCCTGCGCCTGCTCCCATGGTCTCACGTCCAGGTGTCCTCGGCTGCAACGCTGAAAAACCCTCCCCTCCCCTTTCACGGGGTACCTGCTGGTGCCGTGCTGGTGGCCATCTGTCCTTTGGCCAACCTTCACATGGTGGGATCAGGGCTGAAGGAGTTGCCTGAACCCTAAATCCGGGTGATGTTTCCACATTTTTCTCTTCCACCAGATCCTGAGGCCCCCGAGGGTGGGAACTGTGCCCCATTTCCACCTGTGGGTCCCAGCACCTGGCCCGGGCACCCCTGGAGGGATGCACGAAGGGTGGAAGGATGGAGGGGGCCATGGGGCTCTGCAAAGAGCATCCTCAGACACCCCATCGGGACTGCGGGGGGATGGGTGAAAATTCAGCAGAAATGGTGGTGGAGCCAGACTCGGAACAGGGGCCTTGCTTTTCTCAGAGGAGAAGGGCTTATGGGGCAGCCCCTGGGCTGCTCCAGCCCTTAGGCAGCGTCCATCCTGCCCTGGGGCCCCGGAACCAGGCCCTTAAAGGAAAAAGAAGGAGCTTGTGGCCCTCAGACCCCAAGTGGGGGCGCTCTTGGGCCGTCCCCCTCGTTCCTGGAAGAGGCTTGTGCCGTTCACTCACTGATTCATTCATGCCTCTGTTCCTGCATCCAGCATCTTTTCAAATAAGAGGCCTGACCCTTAAAACTTCAAAAAATACCAGTTGGAACTATTTTTCTGGAATTTTTTTTTTTTTTTGGTAAAGGATATTCACAATTCCTAGACTTGCGAACATGACCAGAGGTTGTGCTTTCTTAAGAACTGGTGGTAAAATGCACCCCAGCCCTTAAGACTCAGAGAGCTCGGCACAGAGCAGGCGCCCCCAGACGAAAGTGCCCCATGGCCGAGCTCCCGCAAGTCCTGACATGCCTGTCTTCTCCCGGTTTCCCCGGGCTGCCAGCAGCAGGTGGACCCCGGGGTTCTGCAGCCCCACCTCCGGGCTTGGTTGTCTTCAGCGTCGGAGAGCCATGTGGGGAAGCTGCGTCGTGGGGACCGAGGCCCTGAGGGTCTGGGGCCGGGATGGGGGCTGGAGTGTTTGTGGTGCCAAGTGCAGATCAAAGTTGAAGGGACGCAGGCAGGCCCGGCGGAGTCTCTGGTCCCCCCAGGAACGCCTGGCCGGCTGGTTGCAAAGCACAAAGGCCTCAGGCGAGGCATGTGCTCTCTTGGGGGAAGGAGGCCAGGCCTCAGATGAAGGGACAGCGTTCTCGGGCCCCTGTCCTGCCACAAAACCGCTTGTCACACATGAAACAGCAGATTAGGAATTTCCTATTCTATTTTTACTGCAAAATTCGCACTGGCAAAGGGCGGTTGGCTTGGAAAGGCTTTTTCCCTTTTCAGCCGCTTGGCTGCACATGAAAGGGTGGTCGGGCTGGGTCCCCAAGTGGCACATTCACTGCCTTCACAGGCTCCTGGGATGCTGATAAGGGATCAAAAACTGCATTATCGTCTGTTTTTATTACTCTGGTTAACCATTAAAGAGCTGGTGGATGTGGGGGCCAGGGGGATTCGCTGGGTTGAGAAAGTAGCTCTCTGGGGTCCCTGTCTGAGCCCAAGCTGGGCAGCTGCCTGAGGAGGGAGCCGGGCCAGCTTGAGGCAGGGCTGCTGAGGACTCTCCCCCCGCCCCGAGGAGGGAGAGCCCGGGCCCCCCACCCAGGATCCCCCGAGGCCGGCCCTCAGCCCAGAGATGCCCACGAGGCTCTACAGGAGGCTGGATGGGGTCCACCCGTCCCCAGACCGACCGCCAGCTTCCTTCACGTATTGGGTTTGCTCCCCTCAGCGGGGGCAACACCCATCTGGGGATCCACGTGGCCAGATGCCCTTCTGGAAACAACCTCTGGGCTCACGGGAGCAGCCCCGGAGAAGAGGGACAGTTCAATGGCCTGGGAGAATGACGAGGGGTGGAGAGGCCGTTTCCTGGGGGTGCAGGCTGGCATTGAAAGGGGAGGCCCCGTGTGCGCGCACGAGGGTGGCAGTGGCTAGCAGAGCAAAGGGCCCCCTGCGGGAGCTGTGGACCCCGAGGCTGTGCTGGGAGGGTCCCAGCTGCAGTGGCGGGTGGAGGTGCGTTTGTTCTGCGGGGACCCTCTCGAGTCAGGTCCTTGACCAGAAAATCTTTGTGACAGGCCTGCTCCTGAAGGGAAATCTCGCTACAGTTTGAAATAGAAGCTGCTTCCCCCGCCCCCACCCCCTTTCTCTCTTGGATTTGCAGCTCTGGCTACCGTGAGGCTTTTCACGAGCAGAACGTTGTGCAGTGGACGTGTCTGGACAAACAAGGAGAAAAAGGAGAACTTCTGCCTTCTTGGAGCTGAGTTAGTGTGTCCACAACACATGTATGTGCACGCACATGTAGATGGAGGACACCTGCACACACCTGCAAACGAGCACACAAATGCTTGTGCACACATACATGCCTGCTCACGGGCGCGTACATGCATGCACAAGTATACACACGCAGGCACCCAGGCTCTCAGGACAACTGCCCCCAAATCCACATGCTGGAGCAATTTTGGAAGCGCCCAGACTCCTGGGAGCTGACTTGTTCCTGAGATGCCCCCCAGGGAACCACAGGGGAGGGAGCAGTCTCGGGAGGGGACATGGCAGTGCAAGGCCAGAGAGGCAGTGACAGAGCGACAATGAACCCAAGGCTCAGGGCTCCCTGCTCAGCCCCTTCTCTCCCAGCACGGACACAGATTCCGGGTTCTTCCCTCCCGGCATAGGTGGTGTGGACGCACAGACCCCAGGGGAATCTGAGGAGTGGGGAGGGTGTGGGGAGGCTGGCCTATTGCCCTCGGGGCATCTCCTGGGAGAACTGGGCACCTGCCAGTGTGCTTCCCTAAATTCAAATCTAGGCCCAGTGTTTACTCCTGGTCACCCATCCACTTGGTTCCTCAGAGATCTTTTCTGGGAAGCAGAATGGCGGCGACTCCGCCCAAGGGGTCGACGGGGCTGGAAGGGGCCTGCAGCGCATCCTGGGCCCAGCGTCACCTGCGCTAGCTCGTGGAGCAGGGCCACAGGGCTTGCTCCTGCAGAGCCACCTGAGGGGTGACTGTGCTCATCGCCTGGGCAGCGAGGGTGGGCCGTCCCCTCAACGTCCTGATGGCCTCTGAGCTTCTGTGGCTTGACCAGGGTCTTCCAGGAAGGAAGAGGGTGGGGGGGGCGGTCACCCAATATCTCCCCAGGTCTGCATTCCTCCTGTAATCAGACCAGCAGTTTGCACCCCAGACCAGGAAGCTCTCTGTGCATGTGGAGGTAGCCCCCCTAAGGGGTTGGGGCTTCAGGGAACGGCACTGGGAGAGGAGAGTGGTGCTCCCCTACCCCCGCCTGCGGCGTGGAAAAGCGGGGCCAGCTGCCGCTGACCGGATCCTACACCTGGTTGAGAAAGGCCCTTAGGACCCGAAGCTCCTCGGGACTTGGCATGTTTTATAAGACACATACAAACCCAGCAACCATAGAGGAAAAGGTTCACAGGTCTGATCACCTAAAAATTTAAAACTTATGTATGGAATTTAAAACGTGGATGATAGGATGGGAGCGTGTATACTCAGCAGAGTTCATCCTCCAGTTATAGGAAGAGCGTCTACACGTCAAAGATAAAAAGAAAAGAAGTGACAGCAGAAGGAGCACAGGACAGGCACCTGTGAGTCACGGGAGAGGAAAGGGTGCACCTCACAGGTGATCGGGGAGACTCACATCTGCCCCGTTCTTGAGGGGCTGGCTACCAGACTGACCAACTGAGGAGACTGCGGCTCTTTCGGGCTGGCAAGGCTGCCCGGAGCGCCCTCTCGCGCCAGCAAGGGGGTGGTGAACTGGGTCCACCCTCCTGGAGGGCAGTACCTGCCAACATTGAGAGCATGCACGCTGGGAATTCCGCTTCTGGGCTTCTGTCTTACTAAGAGGCTCACACACGAGCCCCGGGACCTGCTCGTGGACAATCCCTGCACAATTACTGGGAAGAGCAGAAACACCGAAGCAGGTTACAGGCCCATCACAGTGGTGGCTGAGCTGGTCACAGCGTGGGTAGAAAGGAGCATGCGTGGCCGGCAGGAAGAGAGCAGTGCCGTGTACGTTGTGACAGAGAACACCGTCCTTGACGGCATCCGCACAACAGGACTCGCTTGAGAAACTGTGTGGTCGTGTGTGTGTCTGAATGAAGTTGTCTGGGAGGATCACACCAGACGTGGCTGGCACTGTCCTGGCTGGCGGTGTGGCTGCCAGTGGAGTCCCAGCTGCAATGACTTCCCTCCAAAACTGTGGAGACACCGTTAGCTCCGAGGACTCACAGCTTCCACACCATCGTGGAGACTTCGGAACCGTTGAATGACACCTCCTTCCTGTGGCTCCAACTTGTCCTTTTGCCCGCAAGGCTCTGTGGCCGGTTCTCTGCCTTGTCTCTGTCTGTAAACGTGTCCTTGGTGCTGGACATTTTCTTGAATTGTTTCGTTAGTGATTTCCTTCCGTCCATTTTCTCTAGTCTCTTTTTCTAAACTCCTCTTTGGACATTGGGCCCCCTGACCTGGTTGTCCATGGTTCTAAGGCTCTTTTCTCCAATTTTGTACCACTTTGTCCTTCAGCTCTACTTTCTGGGAGATTTCTTCAACCGTATCACCCAGATCTTCTGTTTTACTATCAGATTTTTATTTCCATTTTTATTTTTATTTCCTATTCTGGGTGCCCCTTCTCAACAGAGCCTGGGGCCATCTCATGGTCGCCGGGCCTGTCCTCACACCGAGGACATCTGAGAACTTTCCTCACCTGGGCTCTGTCCTGAACCAGCATCTCTGGGTCTGCTTTGGTCCCTGTTTTTCCTACTGCAGCCTGGGGACCATGGGGTGTGCCTCGTGAGGGGATCCGGCTGGGCCATTTCGCCAGAAATCTCCAGGGCCACGTGCTCCCGGGCGGTGCTGTTTTCTGGGAAGACCTCCCGGGCTCGTGCTGGAAATGAAGACGCTTTCTGTCCTGAGCCGCTCTCACACCCACCCTCTGGATTCCCGTTTGTCCTATGGTTTCCAGGTCTCAGCTAGTCTGGCATCGCAGAGACCAGGTCATCTGAACAAATCTCCTAATCCTGCTGGGGTCAGGGAAGGGAGTCATGGGGGCTCAGATCAGGACTCACACGGGCTCACCCCGTCTTCCCCCTCAGAGCTCGAGGCACCTGGGGCCACCACCCCCTGGACCTACGCGGGTTTTGCATGCAGACCAGGCTGCGTCACAGCCCTCGCGCCGCTGCCCTCTCTCCCCACCGCCCCTGGGCTTCTGCCTCTGCAGGTGGCGTCTCCTGGCCAGGTCTGTGGGATGCTAGGAGGGGTGGAGGCCGTGCATGGGTCCCACCCCTGCTCTTCCCCCAGAACCAGCATTGCTTTTCAAAATGTTTTCTTTAAAACAAAGAGTCTATTTATTACTCTATTAAAGGGAGGTGGGCTTCTGTCCAGGTGGGCCTGGGTGGAATCCAGGCACAGCCACTTTATAACCTGCGTGACCTTGGCCACCTCCTTGCCTCTCTGAACCCTGTCTCCTTATCTGTTTAATGGGAGTGAAAATCCCACCTGGCAGGGCTGTTGTGGGGTGCAGAGCAGATAACGTGCCATAAAGTGCCCGCTGAAGGCTTGGCACGCAGCTGGTGTGGCCATGAGAACAGCCTTTGTGCCTTTGTTTGTGTAGGTGCCTTATCTCCCCGGCCCAGGGCCAGGGCCAGCTCATCTCGACATGGCCCGCGGCCCTGCGGATGCTCGCAGACTGGCCTCCGGATCTGGGGCTGCGTCCACACGGGGTGCAGGGCGGGTCCCTAGGAATGCCATCAATCTCCCTGGCCCTAGGGATGATCTCCCGTCTTCGACAGGCCACCTGCAGCCCAGAGAGGCTGCCCCGTGGGCCGGGCTGTCAGCACCGGGAGGGGCGGCCCGTCCCCGCAAGACGGGGCTTGTGCTGGGAGCTGCATCCGGAATTTGGCGGAGCGGCCCTGCCTCCTCTTGTGGAGGAACGCCCCCCTCCTCCTGCAGCGTCTGCCCTCCTGGCCCCTCTCCCACTGTGACCCCGGCTCTGCTCTCTGGGAGGAAACATCCCGGCTGCAGACCCAAGTATCTGGAGGGACCGCTGTCACCCACAAACGTGGGGGAGGCTTTCAGGGTCCTCGGATGGGGTCCTCCTTGGGGAGCGAATCTAGGCTCGCAGTTCACAGGCGGAGGGGCCTTTGGATCCTGAAACCGCGTCCCCACCGAATGAAACGACCAAGTCACTGAGCAGCTGTATGAAAATGAGGACCAGCTGGCCCAGGACCAAAGCGGTGCTGGGAGAATCTGGACCCCAAGTCACAGGCTCGCACAGATACCCCAGACCCCAGATCGAGTGGCTGGGGAGACGCTGCCAGTCATGATGACCTCAGGGTCATCAGTGCCCGAGGCCGTGGCAGGAGTCTGTGCTGAGGGCAGATGGGTTCTCCTGCCCTTTCCGCCCTCCTGTGATGTCCAGGGCGCCAGCCGCTGGAGGGACAGCCCATCCCTGTGGCCAGCTGGTGGACCAGACAAAGCTCTGTTGGACACATGGAGAAGGGGCCAAGTGGGGAGCCCACAGATGGCCCCAGGGCCCGGAAAAGGCAGCTCCAGGCCCGCCTCTGGGCCCAGAGGCTCCCACTTAGCAGGCCCAGGTGCCTGGGCCCCCGCTGTAACCGTGACCAAGGAGGTCTTGCCTGAGAGGCTCTGGTCTGACCGTGGACCGAGGGACACGCGTTCCCTCCCCTCCCTGACGTCCAGCCAAACTCAGATCTGTGGCACTTACTCCTGCCTTGGGCGGCCCTTCCCTCTCTGGGTGTCAGTTTCCCTGCTTGTCCAATGAGATGATGTCCAAAGTGCCTCCTTCCCAGGCCCACGGGCAGCCCAGGAGCCACCCAAGGGGACCCCTCCGGTCCATTCGCTCGCCAGGGAATGAGGCAATGCACACCAATGTGAAGTCACACATGGTTGAATTTCTATGGGACATTCATGCTTCCAGACCCCCCAGAGCTGCCTGGAGCATCTCCCCAGAAGCACCGCCTCTGAGTGACCGCAATTCGACTTCCAGGCTGGCACTCTGGGGAGGAACACTGGCCCCGGGGAAGGGGGTTGGGGAACCGAGGGCAGTGACCTAATGCCGGCCCCAGTCCCGGCCCCGCGGGTGTCGTCTCCATGACTCGGTGTTGCTCCTTCTCGAGCCCACGTGGGTGAGATCACAGCATCTGCTCCTGTCACCCAGTTCCGTGCCTGTGACACCCACTCACGTCATGTGAATCTGCCTCGTGTTCTGCTTTGCTGGTGTGCACTATTCCATCGTGGGGATAAACGGCAGCCCCGTGGATGGACAAGTGGGCAGTTTCCAGCTCTGGGCTCTCAGAGTAAAGCAGGTGTGACTCACACTTGTCTGGGTAGATGTGTGTGCTCAGGTCCTGCTCACACTGGGGATGTGATCGTTTAGCTTTAATAGAAATTGCTGAGTTGTCATCCAGAGTGATGGTATCAACTTGCACCCTTACCAGCAACGTATGGGAATCTTCATATATCACTTTTATATGAAGTAATATATAAATATAAGATATTTATAAAATATAAAATATAAAAAATATATAAATATACTTTTACATATTTTTAATTTTTAAAATTAAATATCCTCTTATTAAGAAATTCCAGCTTCAAATGCCTTCACTGGTCATTTTTAGCAATATATTCAAGAAACAAATAATCCACTCAACTCTTCCAGGCACAGCAAAGAAGGAAATACTCTCGACTCATTTTAAGAAGCTAATAGACCCTTGAAAACAAAACTTGTGAAGAGCGGTCCAAGAAAGGAAAATTATAGGCCCTAAAAAATCAACGAATCTTTACAACGTAGAAAAGGGATACTACGTTATGACCAAGTTGTATTTATCCCAGAAATAAAATAGTGGTTTAATTTCTACAAAATCAATTAATATAATCATCCATCTCAACAGATTTAAGGGGAAGATCACATCAACAGATGAAAAATGTTTGATAAAATTCAATATCCATTCATGAAAAAATGCTTCCATTAAGAATAGAGGAAAAAAAAAGAATAGAGGAAACTTCCTTAATCTTAATTGTATGCATAAGAAACCCCATAGCTTTCACTCTGAACTGGGAAAAAGGAGGAATTTCCCTGCCACCAGTTTCACTCAGCATCATTCCAGAGGCCTCACCAAAGGTCCACAAGCAGAGTAGAACACTTTCACTGTCCACAGAGGACATGATCATGTATGGAGAAAGGGCTGAAAACACGGAGATAAACTGGCAAAATTAACAGGAGACCCAGGAAGTTTGCTACATTCAAAATCAACACGTAAAACTTAGCTGCTTCTCTATAGGCCAGTGACAAACTGAGATTTAGAAAATTTATCATTTACAAAGGCATAAAAGTATGAAATGCATAAGAAAAACAAAAGATGTGTAAGATTCTTATAGAAGAAATTGATCTAGAAAAATTGAGAGACACACAAGACCCAAGTAATTAGAGCAATGAAATGCTGTAGTCTTGAACTTGAGAGTCAGTTCTCCCCAAAAGGAATCCGTGGATTTGTATAATCCCAGCCTAAATTTCTTTTTTTATTTTTGGTGGCTCATTGCAAATTGATTCAAAAATTTATGTTGAGGTGCAGAGAGCTGAGAATAGTTAAGCTGCTCTGAAGGACAAGGGACAGACTGGCTTTGATATCGAGGCGATTATAGCTTTCATCTTCACGACCTGGTGCACTGATGAGGGAACAGACCAGACCAGTGGAACAGACCAGCGAGCTCAGAAACAAGCCACGCACATGGTATTGACACCCAACAGAGGAGGTCGACTTCCGGTTCTGGTTTTGCATTCACGGAGCTGGGAAATCACCACCCCGTCCTCACAGCAAGGAAGAAGCTGAACAGACTGAAAATCAACAACTCTTCTCGGATCTATGGTAGGGGGGGTCACTGCGCAAACCCTGCCCCCAAGTTTGCAGAGACCAATGGGCGTTGAACACAGAGATAAACAGTGAGTTAAGTGGGAGATGAGGATCTACTTCACACTAAAAAAATGACCCAGGTAGACAAATCCTTAAATGTAACACAAAACTAGAGCATTTTAGAGAATATAGAGGGACATCTTTGTAACTTTGGGCTGTGGATGGACCTCTTATACAATTTACAAGATAATAGCCATAAAGGCAAAGACTGATCAATTCCAATACATCAAAATTAAGAAATTCTGATTCATTAAAAGGCCCCATAAAAGGAGTGAAGAGACAAACCACAGAGTGGGAGGAGATTTGCGTACGTTCAACCAAAAAAGGAGGGCCGGGAATATGGAAAACCAAACTCTAATAGGAGTCAGTAGGACAAAGCGCCTGACTTAACACCGGGCAAGTGGTTCAGCAAAGAGGAACCCAGATACGATCAGACCTCATTAGTAATCAGGAAAAGCGGGTTACGATCACAATACAAGATCGTTACTCACCCGGCAGCTTGGCAAAAGTTCTAAAAACACCAGACAAGCGGCTGGTGAGGGCGCGGGAACACTCACGCCCCGCTGGGTTGGTGGTCACTTGGCACCAGCATTTTGGAAAAGCCCAGTGAGCACACCCCAGACGGGCGCCTCCACCCTGTCATCAGCCCTGGAGAAATTCCCGTGTGGAGGACTTGGGGATTTTGTGGGAATGTCCATGGCAGTATTATTTATAAAGCAAAAAACCTGGAAACAACCCAGATGTAACACTCAGAGCAGCGTGAACAACGCGTGGGGTGTTTGCTCAGTGGAGCCCGTCGCTGCCCCAGACTCCGGCAGGAAGGACTCCGTCCAGGGAGAAGCGGGTCCCAGGACGTGGAAGCAAGAGTTTGCTGACTAGAAATTAAGAAACGGGCAAAGCTAACTAAGTCATGATAAAACTACATAGAAAAGCAAGCCAGTCACCGTCACGAAATCCAGGGCAGGACGTGAAAGGGGAGAGAGGCTTGTCCTGTGTCTTCACCTGGGGGGGCAAATGTGGGTTTCCCACCAATATGCTTGTGCAAACAACACACTTGGGGTCTGATTCATTCATTCAGTCTGCCGTGGGCACGATTCATTTCATGAGCTTTGGAAAACTAAACTTTGACGGAAAGGAACTGATTCTGCTTCAGGCTGGGCTCAGACTGCCACCCCCTCTCCCCCAAGCCCACCCGGGCCCCGCACACCTGCTTCCTCCCACCAGGAGGTCAGGTGTCCAGCATCTTCCCTCCTCCCTGAGGTTTTCCTAGTGATCTCAGCTGCCACCCACCCCAGATCCCATTAGCAAGTGGTTAGGGTCCAAGTAAACAGGCAGGCAGAGGGGCCGGGGAGCCCGCTGGGCCCTGCAGGGTAGGCAGACCCTCCAGGAAGTGGCCTGGCCCGCGTGCCTTCCCAGGGGGTGAAGGTGATGGCGATGGGATGATGAAGGTCACGGTGCTGATGAAGGTGATGGTGGTGATGGCGGTGGTGGCCTGAGCCATCTCCTTGGACCCTCCTACAAGTCACTAAGGTGAGCACTATGTGGCCTCCACTGTCCAGAGGAGGTGATGTGGGACTTGCCCAAGGCCATCCTGCTCGAGTGACGGGACAGGTACCTGGCCCCAGGCCTCCGTCTCCATCACCCAGGCTGTCCATTCTTCGGGGCTCTGGTGAGCCTGGGAGACAGTGCAGGATTTGGCCATGGAGATGCACACCCTTGGAGACTGACTGTGGCCTTGCCCTCCCTCTTGGAGTCCACTCCCTGGCAACTTGCATCGGAAAGAATGTTCGGGAGCTTGTCAGCATCTGGTGCTTGTCCCGAGGGCTTTCCCTGTGGGCACTGTGCCCGCCCCCCCCGGGTGAGTCTCCAATCATGAGCAGCTGGACCATCACCAGATGCCCCGGATCCCTCCCTGTCCCCGTTTGCCCTTGTGCAATTTGGAATCGCCCAGACTCCTCAGAAACTAGGGCCCGTGGCCAGCTGCAGCACAGAGAACAGAGCAGGGGGCAGAGGCAGAGAGTGACCCTACCTGAGCTCCTCCTTTGCCGGGCCGGGAGCTGGGAACACTGGCCTGGAGGCCGTCTCTGTTGGGTGGGGTGACAGAGCCCTGGTCCTGGGACCCACTTCTCCTTCCTCTTTCCACCTTTCAGAGTCTCCTGTGTGGCCTGGAATGGATGTCCCCCCCAACCTGGGCCCTGCTGTCCTGGGGCATCCCTCTAAGTGTCCCAGGCCCTAGTTGCGCTTCATCTCAGGGACTGTTGCTAAGCCCAGGTCTGCAGAGGTGCGGCCAGGCACCTCAGGACCATGTCCACATGCCCCAGAGGGTGAGAAGATGCTTTTGCCCCCAAGCAGCAGGGCCTCAGCCACACAGGAGGCAGATGAGGGGTGCCCCTTGGGCCTGGTTCCTTGATTCTTTGCTGATGGATTTAGAATCTTAGTCTCTGCACTTGGGAAGGGCTGAGGGGTTGAGGTAGCAGAGCTAAAGCAGCAGAAATCCTCCCTCCAGGCCGGGAGGGCATCCAGGAGCCCCTCGGAGTGGCTGCGTGGACCCGGATCACCGAGCATGCGCAAGCTGACTCCAGGAGGCCTCAGCCTTGGTCCACAGGTCCTAGACCCACGGAGGGGTCCCACCGAGGCCGCTGAGCCATCTGCAAGCAAATAAGGGGGAGACAGAGGGAGGGAGGCACCTGCCCACAATTAATCACTGTGGTGGTTAATTCAGGTTAAGTTGAATGGGGAGCCCAGAATTTCTCCCGATGTGGCCACAGCAGGGAGAGGAAAGTGGTTTTCTCAAGCCCAGCAAGAGAGCTGTGGATGCAGGAGCCTCCCTTGCTGGAGCCCCGGCGTTGGGGGGCGGTCTCCACGGGGCTCCACATCCTGCCCTCCTGCAGGGGGCTGGCTCGGACCCCGACCCGAGCTCCTGGAGATGAGGCACCCTGGCCTCCGTCTGGGGAAACGACTCCTGGGCCCCAGGCCATCGTGCGGGGCTGAGAGTCCAGGAGGAATCAGGACCCCCGGCCTGGTCGGGCGCAGGGGAGGAGACGAGGCGCACGGGCCTGGCCCAGCCTGGCCGGGCGGGGGCTGCTGCGCTGTCTTGGTCACCGAAGCGCCCGTCGGAGGCCTTTGGTTAAACCCTTTTTCGTTCAATTCCAGAGTGAGTTTGCCACCGGGAGGGATACAGCTGCCCTTGAAGTTTCTACAGTTTTCAAAGCTGCTGCGTGTGATGAGGTCCAGAGGCCCTGACCGCCCAGCGGCGGGGGAGCCTGGGCTCCAGCAGGGAAATGGCCTCCCGGCCTTATGTGGGGTCAAGGGCAAGGGGCCACCTGAACCCAACAGCACCCGGGGTGAGGTCTCCTGCGGTCGTCGTCCACCACCAGAGCCCTCCCTGACCCTTGCAGCCCCCCTCCCTCAGGGGTGAGAAGCGTCAGCGTCCGGGTCCTGAGCCCCTCCAGCGCCCCGAAACCCTGACGGCACAATGTCAGAGTCGTCTGCAGGCAATGCAGCCGTCACCTTGCCTGTGGCATTTGACATGGAAAATGAGCTGACCTGTCACGCGAGGCTGGGGCCTCCGGGACCTCTCTCGGCCACCGCTTCCCGCCCCACCACTGCCCCCTCTGCCCCCAGCCCCCCTCTGCCCCCAGCCCCCCTCTGCCCCCAGCACCCCCTCTGCCCCCAGCCCACCTCTGCCCCCAGCACCCCTCTGCCCCCAGCCCCCCCTCTGCCCCCAGCCCCCCTCTGCCCCCAGCCCCCCTCTGCTCCCAGCCCCCTCTCTGCCCCCTGACCCCTCTGCCCCCAGCCCCCCTCTGCCCCCTGACCCCCCTCTGCCCCCAGCCCCCCTCTGCCCCCAGCCCCCCTCTGCCCCCAGCCCCTCTCTGCCCCCAGCCCCCCTCTGCCCCCAGCCCCTCTCTGCCCCCAGCCCCCCTCAGCCCCCTGCCCCCCTCTGCCCCCAGCCCCCCTCTGCCCCCAGCCCCCCTCTGCCCCCTGCCCCCCTCTGCCCCAGCCCCCCTCTGCCCCCAGCCCCCCCTGCCCCCAGCCCCCCTCTGCCCCCAGCCCCCCCCGCCCCCAGCCCCCCTCTGCCTCCTGCACACACACCTCCACCGTCCTCCCTCTTTCTCAGTAACACACTATTTGCAATTTTCTCAGGGATAAGGTGAAAAAAGAAAACGAGATAAAATGACAAGCAAAACCCCCAGAGACTATCACTTATATAATTAAGTCAGAGTGGTAGAAATTGTCCACACAAAATAAAATCCATACAAACTAAACCACCCATGGTAAATTTTGCTTTGGACTCTAAGTTGAGAGTGCACTGTGCAAAATTTGACCCAGAAAAAGTGGACATTGTCTGAGAAGCTGGGAAGTGGGCACGTGAGGGTCTCCTCATCCCCAGTGACCCCAGATGAGAAGCTCTAGTCATGAAAACTGATACGAGGGCTTCCCTGGTGGCGCAGTGGTTGAGAGTCCGCCTGCCGATGCAGGGGACACAGGTTCGTGCCCCGGTCCGGGAAGATCCCACATGCCGCGGAGTGGCTGGGCCCGTGAGCCATGGCTGCTGAGCCTGCGCATCCAGAGCCTGTGCTCTGCAATGGGAGAGGCCACAACAGTGAGAGACCCGTGTACCACAAAACAAACAAACGAACAAAACAAAAAACAAAAAACGATACAGGGGCTTCCCTGGTGGCGCAGTGGTTGAGAGTCCGCCTGCCAATGCAGGGGACACTGGTTCGTGCCCCGGTCTGGGAGGATCCCACATGCCGCGGAGCGGCTGGGCCCGTGAGCCATGGCCGCTGAGCCTGCGCGTCCGGAGCCTATGCTCCGCAATGGGAGAGGCCACAACAGTGGGAGGCCCACGTACCACAAAAAACGATACGAACAATTAACAATGAATAAATCATATTTTTTGGTTAAATTGAAATGGAAGAGAAATGAGTTCTATGTTTAGAATTTCAGTGAAATGAAAAAAAGTTAATTGGAAACTGCTTGATTTCAAGGTTAGACGATTGACAAGGATTAATTATAGTGGTTTAATAGGGTTTGCCCTGGAAAAGTGGTTTTTCGTTGAACATTAATCCAGGAAGGCAAGATTACAGAAACATATTTTGTGTTCAAATGTCATTGGGGTCTGCACGGCTTCAGTCTCTGCATGCACACACCACACACGCGCACACGGTACACTCTCACGGTGCAGACACACGCACACAGCTGTGCACAGGCCCTGTCCAGGGCGGGCGCAGCCCTCCCTCTCTCACTGGACGTGTTCTCTCCTTCACAGGAAGAGCCAAGCCTTGGGGTCGGGACCTGCTGAGCCCGGGCTGCCCTCCCTGCTCTGACCTCTGGCCTTATGTGGGTTGGATGAGCCCTGAGTCCTGGTCACTGTTCCGACCTCCCCTCTGTGCGAGCCTGGTGAGCCACTGTTTCCTATGAATCTGTCCCTCCCATCAAGAATTACCATTTCATTGGCATAAAATATAACCATATCATTATTATATAATATAAAGATGTAAGTAATTAGCATAAGGTGTGAAATGATACCTGTGAGGTACCTGGTACCTGGCATGAGGCACCTGCCTGGTGGCCCGGGGGGGAGATTCTGACCCAGGCCCCCTGTTGGATGCCCACCCCCTGGCCACTCAGAGGCCCTCTCCTCAGGGCCTCTGGGCCGCCCGCTCCCATCTGCCCGAGGAGGTCACCCTCTGCGGGGGCCTGTCTTGCTCCTGGGCAACTTTGGCTGTTTCCCTGCTTTCCCAGGGAAGGACCCAGGCCAGCCCCTCTCTGACAGCTTGGCTTCTTCTGGCCCAGACTGGACAGTTTGGACCCCAAGGTCAGACCCCAAGGTCAGCGCATGGCAGCTGGCGGGCTTCACTCAGTTCTGCCTTCCACCTGCTTTGTGCCCTTTGCTGGGGGCTGGTGGTGACCTGGGGTCCCGTTGGGTGCGTGTCTCCTGCTCTCAGCCAGTCTAGTGCCGTCAGTGGAGGAGCTGGGGAAGCTTCACCCAGGGGTGGGGTCAACGTCTTCCTCCCCCTCCACACGTACCCCGTGATAATGATGAGGCTCAGCTGGGGCATGGGGGCCCTCTTCCCATAGCTCTGCCACCATCCGGCGAGGGCCCACGGACCTGTGTCACTGCCTACCAGCTGTGTGGTCGTGTGAGCAACTGTGTCTGTCCGAGACCGGAGCCTCCAGAGGGCAGGGAGGGGTCTGTCCAGGCCTCTGGCCCGGGCCTGGCGCCGGTGTTACCCTGACAGGTGACACCGTGAAGCCTTGGCCTGGTCTGGGAGTGGGTCCACCTGCTCTGAGTCCACCAGGAATGATTAACTCCCCGCCCCCGAGCTCTTTGCTTCCCCGGGTCTGGGGGTGCTGGGGGGCGCGGCCCCGGCGAACCCTTTCTTGTGTCTCCCAGGCTGCTCTGGTTTCAGCCTCTATTTGTTCTGACATTACGTGGGGTTTATCTCTCCTCTTAGAGTGTCAGTAAAACCCCGGACGCTGCTGGGCAGTCTCCCTGAGGTTCTGGCCTCTGGGGCCGGTTGGGGAGGCACAGCACCCTGCACGGAGAGGACGGCCCTCCTCGGAAGCTCCAGAGAGCCTGAGGGTCTCCCCCAGGGCATCGGGGACAGCTCTGTTGTTTTGTTTGAGGGCGCAGGTGCCTGACGAGAGCACGGGAGCCTCCACCTCGGGGTTTCCAAAGCTGCAGCGGGCGACCCCCCCAAATTCGTGTCCACCTGGCCCCAAACTTGTCCTCACGACACAGCCCGGCTCTGGTGGTCCAGGGCCCTCTCTAGCAGAGCTGGAACTTGCCAGTGGACCTGATTTATACGGTACTTACTACCTGGGCGTTGGACTGCAAAGTTGCTTTTTTCTAAAAAGAATGTTCTGGAAAGAGCTTCTGCACCCTTCTTCCTGGGGTGAGCCTCTGAGTGTGAGCGATGAGGTTTGGGGGGAGCAGATAAATGCAAAGCCCCAGACCGAAGGGACACACTCTCTCTTCCCACCTGTTCTGGGCCCTAGACAGACCCCACCATTCCCACTCCTGGACCTCGTCTCTGAACCCAGCTCTGCCCCATGTCTGGGGACCCAGAGGCCCCGCCTGTCAGCTGACCAGGCCCCGAGGAGGGTAAACTCCCAAACCAACGAGACTGGGGCCACCACCCAGGGCCCCTAGCCTGGAGTAGAGAGGGCCCGAAACGGGCAGGTGTCATCGGAAGTCTGATTAGATTCTCTGCGGAGATGGAAACGTAAATATTGATAGAAGTCAGAAGACTTAAGTGCTCTCTGCCATGAGATGTGATGTCACCTCCAGCACCTGTTTCTGGAGGAGCTGCGTGAACGCGGGTGTGTCCACACTGGCGCTGCCAAGGGGAGCGAGAGGTGTAATCGCCTGGTGGCAGGGGGGCAGGGATAAGGACAAAGCCAGGGCCTGGGGTGTGTGCAGAGCTGGGTCCTGGCCTGCAGGACTCACCAAGCCCAGCTGGCCTGGCCGGCCAACGCAGGCCCAAACAGGGCTGCTCTGGGCCTCCTGGAACTTATCTTGAGTCAATAGAAGGCCGGGTGGTTCTGGAGGCTATTGACGAGGCCGGAGACAAGGGCGGCATTCAGGCCCCAGCCTGCTTCCAATGAGCTCAGCTGCTTCACAGCTGGGGCCAGGGATGGGCTCGCCCCCCGCCTGCCAGGGCTGTTTTCCCCGCTGGTCAAGGCGGGCCGGGGCCAGGGACAGGGTGCCGGGCACCGGGGGAGCTCTCAGCCGAGAAATGACCAGAGCAGGTGCTGAGAGGGGAGCAGTCGGGGGCGGGGGAGCTGCCCGCCACAGCTGCAGGTGACCCGTGCTCCCTGCAGGACACTGGTTCTGTTGGCAGCAACAGGCTTCTAGAAAGAAACGCTTGCTGGTCAAGGGAAGACATCAGAGTCATTGCGAACAGTAGGGAACCAGACACCAACCCTCGATGTTTCTGGAGCCAGAGGGCCCGGTGCTGCGGGCTCACGCCTGCGTGGGTCTGTGGGAGGGCTGTTTGGGACCGGGGAAACGGCCAGGACAAGTTGTCCATTTGTCTGGCCATCGGGGCCAGTGCCTCTCAGACTTCGACATGCCTGGGGTTGCCGGAGGGTCTTGATAAACACCGCTTCTGATGAGGGAGGCCTGGGCGGAGCTGGGGATCCTGCCCTCCCCACAGCCTCCTGCGATGCTGAGCAGCCCGGCTGATGAAGACCATGGTGGGGATCATTTCTGGAGACACAATCTCTATGTTAAGGGGTGTTCGGTTCCCTCTGAGGTGTCCAGGATGTCAGGAGTCACCGCTGTGAGGGGCTGGAGCAGGAGGAATGGCCAGGAAGGGGGTGGGCAGGCAACGACTGGCAGCCTCGCGGGCTGGAGAGTGTGGCGCCCTGGGCTGCACACAGGTGAGCAGGTGTGTCCTCAGACCTCAGGGCCTGTGGCTCCTCTTCGCTGTGGCCTCTGATGCACTTTAGTGTGTGAGTGTAGAGACACACCCAAACTCTGTCACTGGAAACCCCAGACTGTATTGGACAGTATCTCCCCAAATTCGTGACCACCTGGCACTTCAGAATGTGACTGTCTCAGTCTGCCTGAGCTGCTATGACAGGACGCCACAGGCTGTGTGGTTATAAATAGCACACATTTCTCTCAGCCTGGAGGCTGGATGTCCTGCAAGGAGCTGGAAGATTCCATGTCTGGTGAAGACCCGCTTCCCGGCTCATGGATGGCGTCTCCTGGCTGTGCCTTCACATGGAGGAGGGGGGAGGGCCTCTCTGGGATCTCTTCTTATGAGGGCGCTGATACCATCCTGAGGGTCCCACCCTCATGACCCCTCATCACCCCAAAGCCCCGCCTCCCAACAGCATCACACTGGGGGTTGGGATTTAACATGTGAAATTGAGGGACACAAATATTCAGTCTATAGCCATGACCTTATTCAGAAACAGGGTCTTTGCACATGGATGTGGTTATGGACCCCAGGGTGAAGACATCTTGGATGTAGAGTCAGCCCTGTGTCACGTGACTGTGTCCTTATCAGAAGAGGGACTCGGGCAGGAGCCACGTGACCAAGGAGGCAGAGATTCCAGTGATGCACGTGCCAGGGAGCCCTGAGGTGCTGGCAGCCACCGAGAGCTGGGAGAGGCCTGAACCAGATGCCACCTCCAGTCTCAGAAGGAGCCAGCCCTGCCCACACCTTGACTTCCAGCTTCTGAATAAATGTCCGTTGTTTAAGCTGCCCAGTGTGTGGTCACTCCAGCAGCCCTGGGACTTTCATAAAACCCCTAACCTGGAGCCTGTCAGGGCACTCCTTGTCCTCAAACATGGGGCGCTCTGCTATAACGCTTTCAGTTAGCGCACACTTGCTAAGCCCCACCTGCGTGCCAGGTACAGGGGTATAGACAGGCAGGGGGTGCAGACAGGTACAGGGAGCAGACAGGTGCAGGGGTCAGACAGGTATAGGGGTCAGATAGGTACAGGGGTGCAGGCAGGTACAGGGAGCAAGGAAGAAGGTGCCGTTTTTCCACAGGTGGAACTTGTTGCTTTAACAGAGGCTGCTGAGGTCCCACCCCCCAGCCCGCTGGCTCACCTCTGAGGTCACCTGCAGCCTCATCCACCAGCCCCTCCAGGCACCTGCGCCTCTGAGGGCTCTCTTCATTACCAAGGAAACGTGCCTGTTCCTGAGAGCAGCCTGAAGGTGCCAGGGCTTTGGCCCTGCAGGGCAGCCTCCGACCAGTGACAGACAGTGTCCAGGATGAGCGGCCCGAGGTTCTGTGCCCCCGTGGACGTGGACGGTGCTGAGGGCCCGACACCAGCTCCTCGTGGCCACCTGCGCTGAGAGGCCCTGTTCCCGCTGTCAGAGTCTGTGCACCAGCAGGTGATCTGACACCCCTGCTGCGTCCTACTCTCGACGCCACTGTGCTTCCCGAGATGCTTCCTAAAGCCCCTTGTGGGCCCTGACTGAGGAAAACCAGCGCAAGAACAGTGCGTCCGGCAATGCCTCTGTGTTCAGACAGGGCTTCCCGCATCACCCGGGATGGCATCAGGACCTCCTTGAGTCTCCTGGGAAAATGGGGGCCTGGTGGGGGCGGAGATCTGGGGTGAAGAAGCATCCCTTGGTCACCCTAGCTGCCACACACACTCTTTGAGCGCCTGCGGTTTGCTTGGCTCTGAGCTGGGATGCCGCAGTGAGCAAGGCAGAGAGACCTTTGCCCTCGAGGGGCACTGGGGGTCACGGGCAGTAGGTCAGAGGGCTCAGAGGGTTCTGAGGACAGGCTCTGTGAGAGCTAAGCTTCTCTTAAAGCCGAGCTGAAGCGAGAGGAAGAAACCCTGGACTGCGGGGTGTCACAGAGACAGAGCGGGAGCCTGGGGGCACATAGGCTCAGGACAGCGGCCGAGGTGACAGTCATTACTGGGCACATCGTCCATACCTGCTGCGCTGCCAGGTGCCTTATAGCAGGTCTCCCTTTTAAACCCTCCCATCCCCCCTGCGAGCCCTTTCTGCCGAGTGGAGAACAGGCTGGGGAGGGGCCTGCCCTGCATCATGAGGCAGCATGGAACCAGGGGTGCCCAGTGCCCAGCCAGGAGCGCCCAGAGGACTCCCAGGGACGCCACCCCAAGGCCAGCATGCGCTCTGGACACTGCCACCCTCGCCGCCAGGATGGCAGGTCCTGCTGAGGCCTGTCCTGCCGAGACCTGGGGAGTTGTGCAGGTGAGTGAGACAGACCCCCAGCTCTGCGGCTCGGGGAGTCAGCTTCCCTCTCTGGGCCTCAGTTTCCTCATCTGTGAAAGGGGCCAGCAGTTCTATAGGAGCCGGGCTGCCCAGCCAGTCACCTCTGGAGGGCGTGGGGCCCATCTCCTGCCAGGCAGTTTGGCCCCCTGGGACACCCTGGAGAGAGCAGGCTCTGGGGGTTTGGGCCCCAGGCATCTCCTGGCCCCGCAGATCTGCCCAGGGTCTGGCCAGGCTCACGAGGCCTACTCTGGTGCGGCTCTGTCCCTCTGACCTGCTCAGAGCATGGGTGTCCCCGGGATGCCCCATCCAGGCGGGGCCAGCGCCCCCAGCCGTCCAGCCGGTTGGGACGCCCAGGAGCACTGCATCCCGCGTCTGTCGGTGCCTGTGAGCACAGCTGCCAGCCTGAGCCTAATTACTTAATTTGCACTAATTCTCATGCCATTAATACACGCTGCCTAAAATAACTTTGCCTAGAAAATGAACTTGTCTGTGACACTATTTTTATCATTTTTTGAGGAAAAAAAGGGGAGTCACATTGTCAGCATTTCCAGCTGTTTCCCATTTCTTTCCCTTTATTTGCTGTTTGATGCTAAACTTGGAGACGGGATTCTGGGTGGACATTAAAGGGACACCAGCCCTGGTTCATGTGTCGGACTGGATGCTGTGTCCCCACCACCAAACATTCGTTGGTGGACGAGGTTCCGCCCCCTGGGGTGCCCACGCCTGGTCCTGTGACAAGCTCCTGACACAGGCTGCGCCCACACACGAGACCCCTGAATGAGTGCCCTAGCGTCAAGCCCTGTCCCTGAGGGCCACTGGGCATCGAGGCAGGGACCCAAGAAGTGCTGAGGCATCAATGCATCAGGAGTGACCCTCGGCCGACAAGGAAAGGGAGTTGTCCACAAATACAATCAATGCTCCAGCTGCCTCCCCTGCCCCCTGGTGGCCCACTCGGCCTCCAGCAGGTCCGGGGTTGGAGCAGTAATCTCTGTGAATACCCCCCTCTCTCCGCCCCCTCCCAAGGGTTTGGGTGTGGAGCAGAGGTCACAGGGCCATTTGCCCCCAGCTGTGGGACAAATTTCAGGCCAGCCCAGCCCTGGCTCCCTGGGGACAGCACAGAGCCTCCGGACTCTCCCTGGGGATTGCTCTGAGCACGTGTGTGCATCTATCAGAGGGCCCCTGTGTGCACACGTGTGTGGACATGGTCCTCGTGCGTCCCCGGGTGCAGATGCCCTAGTGTCCACCAGCTCCCGCGGACAGCTGGACACCTGTATGCACACACATGTCTGCATGCGTGCGTGGACAGGACGGTGGCTTGGGACCAAGTGCCCCTGGAGACCCACACATGACACGCTTCCAAGCTGTCTCCATTGTCATGTCAACTGAATATCTCCAGCTCCACGCCCAGGAGCACGCTGTCTCCTCGCTGCTCACAAACCCCGGCCAGACTTCCAAACTGCTAGGCAGATTTCGAGTCCCTTTTTTTAGCTGCCGAGGGAAAAAAAATAAGTAAACACAAATCTGCTGATCTCAGTCTGCCTCCTCTTCTGGAGAATTTAATTCCTGAGCTTTGGTCTGATACCAGGACCTGGGGGACTTTTATTTCTAAATAATGAGCCGAATGCCTGTGCTCCGAGCCGCAGCGTTTCTGGTTTGAGGAAACATGTGACTTTCCACAGAAGCTCCTTGATGCGGCCAGTGGTGGTGTCCACACAGGGGTGAAAAGGAGTTTCAGAGGGCCAGTGGTGGGAGGGGACAGGCCCTCACTGGGCCCAGCCCACCTGGGAGGGGTGGGGGTGGGAGGGCCGCTGGCACCCTCCGCCCCCTTCCTAGGGGCCTCGCACTGTCTAGCTCCACCTGCAAGCTGTCAGGGACTTACAGGGTGAGAGAGTCCCCCAAGGCAAGGATGGATGGGGTATCCAGGATGAACTTTGGAACCCACTGCTGTCGAGCTGGGGGTCTCCCGGGCCGCCTCCCCTGGGCGCTCCGGAGGAAACCCTCCTACCAAGTTAGTGCCTCAAACCCAGGTTGGGGCAGGACCCCTGCTCTAGAGGAGGGACCTGCAGGCAGGGCAGGCCGCCAACGGCTATCCCTGCAGGTGGCACCTCCGGAGAGTCAGGGGACCGCTTCACTGGGCAGACACGGTTCTGCAGGCGCACAGCCGGCTTGTGAGTCGAGGCAGAGGGCAAGACACAGCGTCCTGGGCAGCAGGGCTTGGGGAGCAGGTGCGGGCTGGTCCTCAGTGACCCAGCCTTCTCCCCTCAGCCAGGCACTCTCCTTGGGATCCAGCGCCTGCACCGTCTTGTATGTGGAGGTCCAGGCTTGGTGTCGGGGCACGGGGGCTAGTCCAAGCCCAGTGTCCTCTGTAGAGCACCGGCTGCTTCTTCCTGCCCCCGGAACCACTGGCACCTGCCGGACGGCCATACTTTCCCTGGGAAATGATCATTCCAGGTCAGGGCTGGGGTGAGCCTGGGGCCCCCTCCCCGCCTAACCCAGATCTCACACTTCAGATGGCATTTCCCCTGGAGGGCAGCTCCACGAGCTGCAGCAGGCCTGTGCCCAGAGGTCAAGAAGCAAATGCTGTAGGCCATTCGCCCTGTAAAGAGCTCTCGGGCAGTCTAGAAGGAACACCTGGCTGTTCTTAGGGCTGTGGCCTGAAACTTGTCCACACTGCGTCTGCTGGCAGAACTGAAGCCAGGCCAGCCGGGGGCCTCGCAGAGCCGGGGCTCGGACAAGCACCGAAGCAGAGTGTCCCCGCCGCCCTTCCCTTGCCCCAGATGGCAGCCCTGATCCCAGAACTCACACCTGTGGCTGCCTGACCTGGTCTTGGACCTGACAGTCACGGGCCCGGGTCCACTCCTGGGCCAGAGTGGGGTCGGGACACACCTAGAAAAGAAATTAAATAATTGAATTAACAGGTAGTACAGTAACATAGTCCCAAACTCCAGGCAGGTTTGGCAATAGCAAGGAGCCCAGCAGGAAAGTGAATGAAATCCAACAAGTGTGGGCCCGTCAGTGACAGCATGTCGGCATCAGCTCATTATTTGTGCAGAGACACTCTTGGGGCGCTAGTAACAGGGAGACCGCCAGGCGTCAGGATCTCTCTACCGTCTTCACAGTTTTTCTGTAAATCTAAAAATATGCCAAAATAAAAGGTTTATTTAAAGAAAAGTTGGGTGGGGGCTGCCATATGGGACCCTGACAGTGTCTTGGGCAGCTGGGTCTGTGTCTCCTGCTTTAGCTGCGTCTCTGGGGGAGGCCGAGGCTGAGGGGCATCAGAGGCCATTGTCCTAACGCAGAGGCAGGAGAAGGTCCAGCTGAGCGGCCAGCAGGGAGCGGTGGTCCATCCCCGGGCGTTTTCTGAAGGTGGAGGCTGGCAGCCGAGGCCCGGCCTTGCCTGCGGAGGAGGACGGAGCTGCACTCACTCGGTGGGCGAGAGGCCAGGGCGGCGTGAGCTGGATGGGGGTTCTGTCCCAGGTGTGTCCTGACATCCTGGAGACCACGTTGTCTCCTGGACCAATGAATCCAGGTTGGGGAGATGTCTTGGGGCCCAGTGGGTGTGCACCAGGGGCGCCTTCTCCAGTCTTTACCCCCAATACCCACAGGCCGACACTCCTCCCCAGAGCGAGTCTCCTGGAGGTCCTGTGGTGAGGGCTTGGCTGCAGGGGGGCCCTGGACCCCAGAGGAGAGCTCTGCTGAGACGGGACCCCACGCCCCCCTTCTCTGCCACACTTGTCTTGGCCACGAAGGCAGCTCTGACATCTTCTGGCAGATACTTTCTCCGACCTGGTTGATTAAAGCCAAACCCAGACTCTTCATTCCTTTTAAAAACTGTCTTTCATTTTATGGGCCTATTATGATTTATTGCACAATTCCCTATTAATGGGCTTTTGGTCATTATAAATAACGGTGCAGTGAATAACTGTACAAAAGCCACCTCACCTGTGCAGGCACGGATATGGGGGAGGTTAGGCCTGCTGGACCAAGAGATGTCACCTTCAGGAAGGTGACATCGAAGCGAGAAGAGGACGATACAAAGGAGCCGCTGGTTGCGGGGCGGTGGAGGGGTCTGGGGCCCACAGCACACCTGCCGGGTCAACGGGGATACGTCCAACAGAATGAGACCCGCACATGACTCAACCACAGACAAACACCGCGTGTCCAGCTCACCTCACACAGATAAATGGGGAGAATTCCGGAGGCTGCCCCGGCTGGCCAGTCAGATAGGGCTGCCCCTGAGTTACTGTGTTGGGAAATGACCTAACAGCATCTCCCTTGTTACTGATTAATTTTGTTTGATGTGGGAGGCTGCACGGAGTTTTCAACAAGCACCACTTGTGACTGCAGACCGACCAAAGCTTCCAGAATCATGAAGTGCATTTCAGGGTCTTTTAAAAACACAGGGCGCGGCCGGCCTGCCCAGCACTCCTGGGCTGGTGACGAGACGGCTGTGGAAGGAAAACCTGGGGCTCCTGTGAGCTAACAACATGGGATTAGAGATCCATTAGGGCCTCTGTCTGCTCCATCAGTCTCCAGCCCAGATTCTTCTTTGCCTCCCACCAAGAGGTGGAGGTTTTAGCCTGTATATTCTAGAGGATTG
This sequence comes from Mesoplodon mirus, assembly GCF_964341445.2. NCBI lineage: Eukaryota > Metazoa > Chordata > Mammalia > Artiodactyla > Ziphiidae > Mesoplodon > Mesoplodon mirus. The sequence continues at coordinate 87,059,072 of NC_138991.1, forward strand.
AAAAGGAGAAGATAAAATAGAGAAAATTCCAGAGGCTCTAAAGCCAGGGGAGACCCTTGTGCTCCTGCCGTCTGTGCCATTCTGCTCCATCCTTTACAAAGAGGCTGTGATGACAGCCAGGCAGCTAGCCTGGGTGCTGGGTCCAGGGGCTGTGAGAGCAGTTCCTACCTGCCCCGGCCTCACGCAGGAACAAGCGCGAGCCTCTGTCTGAACTGTGCCTGGAGCAAGCCTGCTTTGTGGGCAGTGGCCACTTCCAGGGGCCTTTGGAGGCTTGGCTGTATGTGCCTGCTAGCTTATGGGCAGAGCAGAGGGCTGGCCAGACTGGTGGTAGAAAGCACACCGGACAGATAGTCTCCCAATGCCTGGAGCACCCAGGAGGAGAGCAAGTACAAAGACAGAAACCAGCTGCAGCTGCAGCCAAGGGGAAGTACGTCAGTTAGGATGCATTGGGCCTCAAGTAACAGAAAAGCCAGCTGGGACTGCCTTAACTAAGAGGGTCGACTGGCTCATGGTACTAGAGGTCCCTGAGCAGGTCAGCTTTCGGGGTTGGTTTGATCCAGTGGCTCAACAATGCTGTCAGGGCCCCAATTTCTTTCCATCTCTGTCTTCTGCATAGTCAGCCTTATTCCAAACCCAGTTCTGCCTCATGAGCACAAAATAGCTGCTCCAGTTCCAGACTTCACATCCAAACACCACCCTGCCCAGAAGGAGAGAAAATGTGTCTGTGGCAGCAATCCACACAGGGAATCACTCTGACTGGACCCCTCAGGTTACACGTCCATCCTTCAACAGGTGCACATGGCAGGAACGTGCGATGGATCCTTCAACAGGTGCATGTGGCAGGAACGTGCGATGGATCCTTCAACAGGTGCACGTGGCAGGAACGTGCGATGGATACAAATGAACCATGGCCCCCCTCGGAAGAGGGGGTGTGGGCAGCTTGATCCCAAGCAAGTGGGCTGTGGGCACTGGGGATGGGGAGGGAGGATGGCTGCTGGGTGGGCAACGTCGAATGCTCGAGACAGCGCAGGTGGAGCTGGATCTACACCGTCGCAGGGCCAGACGAGGGGAGCCTGCATGCCAGGGCAAGGCATTTGGGTTTTTTGAATTTTTTAAAAAGATTTATTTATTTTATTTATTTTTGGCTGTGTTGGGTCTTAGTTGCGGCACGCGGGATTCGTTGAGGCCTGCTTGACCTTTCATTGCGGCACATGGGTTTCTCTCTAGTTGTGGCGTGCGGGTTTTCTCTTCTCTAGTTGTGCCACGCTGGCTCCAGGGCACGTGGACTCTGTACTTTGCGGCACTCAGTCTCTCTATTTGAGGCGTGCGAGCTCAGTAGTTGCAGTGCGTAGGCTTATTTGCCCTGTGTCATGTGGGATCTTAGTTCCCTGACCAGGGATCAAACCCCCGTCCCCTGCATTGGAAGGCGGATTCTTTACCACTGGACCACCAGGGAAGTCCCGGCATTTAGGTTTTATTTCCAAGAAACCTGAGAGCTAGAAGTGCCTTGGGGGAGGGAGGGAGGCCCATGCAGGCCAGTGTCCCAGAGCTCACCTGGCGAGGAGGGGCTCCTGCCAGAGCTGAGCCACGAGGCCCCAGAGGCCGGGCTTGGTGTATGTGGGAGGAGGTGGGGGGCACAGGAAGAGGGCTGGGTTGGGGGGGGCTGGCATTCTTACTACTCACCAGACACCCGGCCAGCTCTGGGGCGTCCTCTCTACACGTTCTGTCCTCACAGTCGCTTGGCAGGGTAGGCGTACCTGCCATTCCCAATTTGCAGACTTGGAGATCCAGCCATGGAATGGGTGGTTTTCGAGATCACACAGCTACTAAATTGCACTCAGGATTCGAATTCAGATCTGTGAGACTCTTCCCAACCTGCCACTCAGTACAGGCAGGCAGCTTCTCCCAGGGAGGAGGGTTGAAGACCAGACTGAGGTTCCATATGGAGGACGGGGGGCTGGGAGGCCCTGGACCAGGGAGCGGAGCAGCTTGGCTTCCAGGGCCTTCGTTCTTGAGGCAATGGGAGCAAACCAGTGGCCTGGCCCACACGGGAGCCTTCCTGAAAGACGGAAATGGGTCCTGTCTGGGTTATCTCTGCCTTCTGTGTGAGCTATTTTACAGAAAACTGACAATAATGCAAGTGATTCCTGTCCATAGAAATCAAGTTTATTTTGTCTGGCTGAATGTAATTGCTGACAGCCCTGTGGGTGGACCTGCTTTGCATCATTTGTGAATTCCCTCAGTATTCCTTATTTCCCATAAATGTGGTGTTTTGAATTCTCCTGAGAGCTGGTTCTAACATGTTACTGCTTTCCTCATTAATTAATGAGCTGAATAAAATCTTTGATGCATTTTTACATTTGTCTGATAGTCATGATTTCACCATTTTAAAAATGATCCTTTGATACCCCTCTGGTCATCCGAGGTGGGGTCTGGGGCTCAGGAGCGGGCAGAGGTGGGGGCAGCCAGGGGAGGGCTCCAGGACAGGTGGGTGAGATCCTGGGCTGGGGCGTCTGCCCCGCACTGCCCTGTATCGCCCCCCTGACAGTGTCCCCGCCCAGGGCTGTCCCCTCAGCTCTGGTGCAGGTGCATCACTGCTGGGACAGCCCTGCACCCATGCCCTGCAGCTGCTGGTGTCCTGTAGACTCCCGGTTGGTTCACTCTCACTACAGTGTTAGTGGCTGATGGTGGCATTCCATGAACTTTCTTTAACATTTGTGGGCACACCTTTAAAACCAGAGGACACTAAAAGTGTGCCCCTGACCAGGATCTGGGGGCACACCCCCAAACAGCCCCACCCTTTTTCAAAATTTCTCCAACATTCCTGTTTTGTTAAATAAGATTTCATGGAAATTCTGCATTCTATTCCAGAGGGCATCTCGGTTTGTTTTAGTACAAAAAACTAGGGGGACAGGTTAGAGTCAGTCTGATTTCCAAACTCCATGGCTCCATCAAAGGGGCACCTGGGTACCACCTTCCAAGGTCTCCCTCAAGACAGCAGTGCAGGGGCCCCTCCTCGCACCGGCTAAGAGCCCCGTGGTCTGAGCAAGACCCCTCCCCAGACAGGATGGGAGTAACTGGGCTTCAAGTTCACTCAGAGACCCTGAAAAGGTATTTGGGGACAGCTGGGGGCAGGGGAACATGAGGGCAAACAGGAGTTGGACACCTGGATCTGAATCCGTGCCTGCTTCTCAAGGTCGGTCTCCTGTGCATCTCATGGACCCCCATCAGATCACAGTGAGGGGGGCTGGGAGGTACGGGGGGGGGAGCTTGGCTCATGGGGAGAGCCCCCGTGGGCCTGGATCACAGCCCACCCTCCCCTCGGTTTCTCTGCTTGCGCCCCAGGTGTCCCGCTGAGACATTTCTCAAAGTGTTGGTGTAAACCGGGTCTTCTCCATAAAGATGTCAGGAGAACAAGAGTGTCGGATGCTTAGAGAGGCCTGGCTGTTGGTAAGCTCGCTTGACTGGTAGAGCCCACCTGACCCCACCCTGCCTCCCGCGCCCAGGCTCCATCATCCACCGCACCAATTTCTTTTCAGGAGGTGGTCCTGGAAGACCGTGGACCCCAAACCTGGGCACCTTTCAGCTGGGGGGCGGGGCCTGGGCCACGGGGCGGGGCTTGGATGTGGGGAGGGCGGGGCCCAGATCGCTACCCTCGGCACCCGACACCCTCACCCCAGGCTGCCGCCTCTGTGGACCGGCCCATCCCTGGCTCTCTGCTGCCACCTGGCGGCAAGGCACGGGCGTACACCCTCTGGGCCTCGCCTGTGAGAGAGGCGGATGTCGAGCTTTCAGGCACCCTGAGGCCGATTCGCAGGATCGCAGGTGGGGAGAGGGTGGGGGGTGAAGGGGAAGCTGCCCGCTCCACAAAGACAAGGCTGGCTCGGCTTCCGTGCCCGGAGGGGTCCTTGCCAAGGGCATCGCTACCTGCGGTGTGGAGCCACCTGCGCGGCACCTGGAGAGCTGAGGAGGGCTGTGCACCACCGCCCGCTCCCCTCGTTTTACAGCTGGGGAAACGCGCTCCGGAGGCCACCGTAGCGCTTCCCACGGGCTGCTGCTACGGGCCCGTCGCCGTCCTGGCGTCTGGGGACAGCCGCGGGGGAACAGCTGGTCTGTGGGCGGATCCTGTATTCTAGTGGGGGATACGGCTGAACGCCAAAATATGGTAATATCGTGAATACAACACAACATCATGAAGCATGCTGGGAGTGCCGTTAAAAACCGAGCGAAGGGAGAGACAGCGCTGCGTGGTTGCTGGCTTGGTCGCGGGCAGCAAGGCCACTGGACTGGCCGCGGCATTGAGTGGAGACTGAGAACGAGGACTGGGGATCATTCCAGGCCTGGGGACAGCTCTCCAGAGGCCCTGGGCAGGAGCAGCCAGGGGGCCGCGTGGCTGGAGCCCAGTGGGCGGGGGAGGGGGCGGCGGATGAGCGGAGCAGCCCTTGCCTGGTGGGGGTGAGGTCTGGAGCTGAGCTTTGTTCTGGGGGCAAGAGAGCATGGCTGGGGCAAGGGGGGCGGCAGGGAAAGGGGTGGGCCTGGCGTGTTTCCAACGGGCCCACTCTGGCTGCAGGTTGGAGGATGGCTGGAGTGGGCCGTTAGCAGGTAGGACGCTTGCTGCCTCAGGTAAGCGAGGTGGGGCGAGACGAGAGGCGTGGGGAGAAGGCTGTACAAAGGAGCCGCGTTCTGCTCAAAGGCTGAAGGTGCTGCTGTGGGCGGAGGCAGGTAGGGTCAAGGCCACCTCCCAGGTGTCAGGCTCAATCACCCACAGGTGTGACGGGCACAGGGCCAGGTGACGTACTGTGCATGGCCCCACTTTGTGAGCCTCGTGTCACAGCTCGTGCATTATCTCATCCACTTGGTGCAATAACCGGGCGTTCCGTGCCTTATCGCTCTCGGTTGGCACGACAGCCCTGTGAGTCAGGACTATGGCCCCAATCTCGGCACAAGGAAACTAACGCTCAGACAGCGACACACGTGCGGTTTCTGTGACCAGGGGTGCTGAGCAGGGCTCTCACCCATCTTAGGTTGTGTGTGTGCAATTCTAAAATTAAGATATAATCCATATAACACAAAATTCACTGTTTTAAAGTGTACAGTTCAGTGGTTTTTAGCGCATTCACAATGTTGGACAACCATCACCACTATCTAATTCCAGAACATTTTCATCACCTCGAAAAGAAATGCCTCATCCCCAGCCATGGCCCCCACATGCCCCCTCCCTCCTTCCATGGCAACCACCGATTCGCTCTCTGCGTCCATGGACCTGCCTGTTCTGGAATCACACAATACACAGCCTCTTGTGATGGCTTCTTTCACTTGGCGTGTGTTCCAGGCTCATTCGCGTTGTAGCATCACTTTTCATGGCTGAATAATATTCCATTGTATGGATAGAGCACATTTTGTTCATCCAGTTCATCCACTGGTGGACATGTGGGTGATTTCCACTTTTTGGCTCGTGTGAGTCAAGCTGCCATGAACATTTGTGTACAGGTATCTGTTTGAGTCCCTGTTTTCCATACTTTGGGTATATTCCTAGGTGCTGAGCATCTTTTCATGAGCTTCTTGGCCATTTGTACATCTTCTTGGGAGAAATGTCTGTCCAGATCCTTGGCCTGTTTTTGAATTGAATTATTTGTCTTTTTATCATTGAATCCTAGATCAGGTTTTAAATCCCACTGCCTCTACCTCCTGGTTGAAATTAGCTGGGCTTCCATAAAATTACAGGGTGCTCGGCACACGGTGGTCCCCAGCAGAGAGGAGTGGTCTGGGCCGCAGTGTGGCAGCTGGTGGCACCTTAGGGCCAGGTGAGGGGGACAAGGGGGAGCCAGTGGCTGACAGCCCCCATTCCTTCCCTTTTGACTCCTGCACCCTTAGCACGGGCCCTTGCCCCCAGCCCTGCCCCACCATCGTCCCCTCCCCCAGGACCTGTGACGTGAGCTGCTGGCTGGGTTCCCCCGACCTTTGTAACTGGGGCCTCTGAGGCCTCAGCCTTCTCCCCGCAGAGCTTCCCTGCTCACAGCTATTCCTCTCCCTCCTCAGATGTCCTGGAATCAGGGAGGGCATCAGCCCCCCAGCACGTGACACACACGGGAGAGGGTGGGGACAAGGACCCTGCAGCTGCACAGCTGGCACTGCTCCTGCTCAGCCTCTCACCTGCCCCATGACCTTGAGCCCTCACCTGGGACAGGGAGCAGGGGGCTGACACCCAGGCTGGTGTGAGTCTCCCCTGAGATCAGGCAAGTAACAGGACTGGGACACAGTAAGAACTCAGTATGGACGGTCCTGCCATCACAAAGTTCTCAAATCCTCTTTGGAGGACGCCAGCCCACACAAACAAACAGGCGAACGCGAGGTCTAAGGCTGCGTGTCTGACTCTGCCACGATCTCGCGGAGCCCGGCAGATATTGACGATAGCTCCCTGGGGTGCACAGAGTAGGACCCGATTTGTGCAGCAGACGTGGGGTAGAATTATAGGTCTGTGTCTGCCGAGAAAGGAGTGTGTGGCGTGGCACATGAAGTATTCAGGGTGGCTGCCTTTGGGGTTTGGGATTGTGGGGAAGTGCGTGAGGTGGATAAATTATCCAGAGACACCCACCCACTTCTTCCGTGGAGGGGTCCTTCCTGGCCCTGGACTTGGGGTGTGGCCACGTGACTTGCTTTGGACACAGGATGTCTGCGGACCTGGTACCTGCAGAGGACTTGCAGCTGGGCTTCCCTCTCGCACCTCTGCTGCCATCACATCACAGAAGGAGCTTCCTCCAGGTGGTCTGAACCCCAGAAAAAATGCAGATGGCAGCCTGAGCCCAGCCTGCCCGGGGGTGGGGCGACACGAGCGCAGTTCAGCTGGCGTGCCCAGCTCCACTCTGCGCTGACTGCTCGAGCTACTGAGTGTCGGGGTGGCTGTTTCTCAGCATTATCAGGGCAGGAGCTGATGGATACAAAAGGAGAGTGAGCAGGGGGCTCACTTTTTACTTTACATCAAAGTATTTTAAGCAAATATGTTATAGTTTACAATGAAAAGAGGTGTCATACAGAGACCTCCAGGGTGGTGGGGGGTTGGGTTACATCCAGCTGGCCCCCATGCCCCTAGCTCACTAGTCTGTGAGCTGCTCAGGGCACCTCCCATCCTTCCTGGCAGCAGCCCCGGCTGAGACCGGCCACCGCGGCTTGGTCACTGGGTAGGACGCCTGAGACGCTGCTTTAGAAGTGATGGGTCTGGACGGGAGATTCAGGGTTTTCTCAACTGGTGGATCTGTTTTGGCAAATAGTCCTTGGCTTTAATTAGTTATATGTGGGAAGTTACTGGGGTTTCTTTGGGTTTCTCCTCGATGCTAAGAGCTGAAGCATGTGCCTCCAGGTGAGAAGTCACACCTGGAATCCAAGGTCAGCTGGGGGCGTTGGCACTTCTCTGCTACCTCTAAGTAGACTGATCAGGAAAAAAGGAACAATGTCAGGAATGAGAGACGCGACATCCTTGCAGAGTCTATGATTATTAAGAGGATACGAAAGGGAATATTAGGAAGCATTTTTATAAATTAGACAACATATATGAAATGGACAAATCCCTTAAAAATCGGAAGGCACCACAGCTTATTAAAGAATAGATAACCTGATTAGCCCTATATTTGTTAAATAAATCAAATTAGTAGTTAAAACCCTTCCCCCACAGAAAACTCATGTGGCTTCACTGGTGAATTCTACTAAAATTTAAATTCTACACCAATTCTCCATGAAATTGAGAAGGTGGGAATATTTCAAACTCATCCTACAAGATCAGATCAGCATTACCTTGAAACCAAAGCCAGACCATGTCCTTAGAGGAAAACTGCAGCCCAATTTCTCTTATAAACATAGAGATAAAAAGTCTAAACAAAAAAATCAAATTGAATCCAATATATATAAAAAGAAAAATGTATAATGACCAGTGGAGTTTATCCCAGGAATGCAGGGATGATTTAACATTTGCAATCAATGCAATCAACCATATTAACAACATAAATTTGACGAAATCCAATATCCATTCCCAGTAAAGACCTCTTAGCAAACTAGGGAAAAAAACGAACTTCCTCAGCCTGATAAACAACATCTATTTACAAAATAAATGTAAATAAATTTACAGCTGGGTTCACACATCACAGTGGAAGATGGAATTCTTTTCCCTCAGGATCAAAACAAGGCAAGGATACCCACCCTTGCCACTTCCATTCAACATTGCACTGGAGGTTCTACCCAGTGCAAAAAAGCAAGAAAATAAAGTGCATCCAGATTGGAAGTCACGAGATAAAACTCATAATTTATTCACTGAAGACATGGTCATCTACGTAGAAAATCTGATGGAAACGACAAAAAGCTAATAAGTGAGTTTAGCAAGGTTTTGGAATTCAGGATCAATATACAAAAATTAATTGTATTTCTGTAGACTACCAACAAGCAATCAGACCTTTAAAATTTTAAAATACAATTCATAGTAGTATCAAAAATATGAACTACTTAAGTCAATTTTCCTGCAATTGATCTATGGCTTCAACACTATACTAATCTGTCCCAGCAGGTTTCTCATAGCAATTCACAAACTGATTCTAAAATTTATTTGGCATTTCAAAGGCTCTAGAATAGCCCAACCAACTTTGAAAAAGAAAAGCAAAGTTGTGAGGAGAACACTCCACACTTTCCATATGTATTTTAAAGCTATAGCCATAGATACAGCGTGGTATTTGTACCGAATAGACAAGCAGATCAATGGAACAGAATGAGAGTTTAGAAATAAACCCACACACAGACAACCGATTTCCAACAGAGACATCAAAATAATCCCACAGGGAGAGGGAATGAATGGTGCTGAAATGACCCTATGGGGAAAATAAACTTTAACACATTCCTGATGCTATACCCAAAGCTTAATTCAAGATGGAGCGTATAACTATGTGTAAAGTATAATACTGTGGGCTTCCAGACCAAAGTGTAATATAAGACGTTTATAACCTGGGGTTACAGGCAGGGCAGTGGGGAAGGCTTCCTGGATGAGGCAGCCTGGGCACACACATGAGTTAGCAAGGCTGAGAGCCCAGGCGCCCAAGGGAGGGCCTGGCATTTGGCCCTTTACAGGGAGCAGAGAGCTGGGCAGCCGGGCACACTCAGCCCGGAAAGCTGGCAACTCCCGGCTCTGGGTGGGGGAGCAGGACAGGGTCATGGTCTCCTGAGGCAGAGAGAGGGGAAGGGGCCTCTTTTATTTACTGCAGTTGTAGAAATGCTAAAAAATGAAGAATTATTATTATTATTATTATTATTTTTTGCGGTACGCGGGCCTCCCACTGTTGTGGCCTCTCCCATTGCGGAGCACAGGCTCCGGACGCGCAGGCTCAGCGGCCATGGCTCGTGGGCCCAGCCGCTTTGCGGCATGTGGGATCTTCCCGGACCGGGGCACGAACCCGTGTCCCCTGCATCGGCAGGCGGACTCTCAACCACTGCGTCACCAGGGAAGCCCAAGAATTATTATTTTTTTTAAATGGAGTAACTGGCCAAACAGGGCTGTGAGTTTTAAGACTAGTTTTAATGCTTACGTTTAACAATGTTTAATACCGACTGCAAAGCATCATCTCATTTGGAGATAATATAGAAAGTGTACCTGCAGCCCTTTGCAGATGTGAGGTCTGGAGCCCCGACATCCCACCACGGCTCAGGCCCTGCGCCCGATCCTGGCTGTCAGAGGCTGCCTGGAGGCCCTGGGGAGGGTCTTGGCCCCATTTGGAGTGTCCTATGTGAGGCTGGCAGCCACAGGCAGAGAGAAGGCACTGGGGCCTCGACGGAGCAGGGCAGGAAACAGGCTGCATGGGGAGGTCTTGGGGCGGAAGGCGTCTGCTGAGCTTTCTGTCAGGCTCCTCAGGGACGATCCCAGGATGCATGGGCTCTCGGGCCATTTGGAAAGTTCTCGTGGCCTGACCCCGTGTTTGTGACGCGTCCTGGATGTCCTCAGCACCAGCAGACCGGGGGCCTGAGCGCTGGACACACACTCCCACCTGGGAGGCAGCAGAGACTTGCGTCTGGAGTGAGGGGCCATCAGTCTGGGGATGTTACGGACATGATTTTTCTGAGGTTTCGTGAGCAGGTGCCCAGTGCTCGGCCCTGCCCCAAGTTATGCCTCCGTCAGTGTTAAGAGGCATTTGACATTTCCCTTTGATTTAGGCACTAACCTTTACAACCAGCAGCTGTGGTTGCCCCTCCTCTGAGCACGTCTCACCTCGGCCCGCTGAGCGGCTCCAGGAAATGGGGCTCACCGCGGAGACCCCAGTGGAACCCCCACCAGCCACTCCACAGAGGAGCTGTTCCTCAGGACCTGCGGAGCTCCCAGGCACCTTTGCTTTGCATACACGTTTCTTGGCACAAAAAGGACCGGAAGAGATGTTGATGTGACACACACTCACGAGTGTACACTGGTATGTGCCCACACTCTTGTGTGCACACCCATCTGAGCACACTCGCAGGTGCATGCTCTGCTCAACCACGTGCACACACAATGTACACTCATTCACACCCACACGTGCACACTCACCAGGGCTCACAGAAGCACACCTGGCAGACACACACACATGGCCCGTGCACACCCAGCATTCAGACACACACAGAGCACCCCAGGTGGGGAATCCTCTCTGCTCCCAGTGGCCAGGGCCCAGGGCAGACAGGACTTCCCATCACACCCGGTGGACGCAGCGATCCCACTGACGGTGCCCTTGGCCTGGACCAGTATCTGAGGGAGGCGACGTGCTGAGCCCCTGACCCGCCCCCGCAAAATGCACCAGGCCTTCCTCCTGTGTCCCTCCTCTGGCTGAAATGCCAGGCTCCCTGCGTGTGGATGGAGTCCAGGCTCCACTGCCCCAGAACCAGTGGCGTAGCCTCCCCAGGCTTCTTGTGGGGAGCAGACCCTCCTGTCCCCATCACCTGAGTGAGGCTCTGTCATCCGGGATGCCCGTAAGTGGGTGGAGGGGCAGGTGGTGTCACCCTCAGGAGCCTGGCCTCTCAAGCCTCGGGCTTTGCTGCGCCCGCCACGTCTCCCACGCTGAGAGGCCCTGGGACCTGCGGTCTGTGGCTCCCCATCTACATTTGAAGGGATGGAGACGAGTATGAAGCAATTAACGGCAGGAATGGTTACGGATCCCTCACCACCTGGAGCCCAGTGCTTTTCGTGGGTGTCTGAAGAGACAGCTGGTCTGAACTCTCTCTTCTTGCCCCCAGTTCAGGGACAAAGAGTGTGGTCTCTTGGATCGTGGGGCCCTGGGCTTGGCGGGGCGGGGGGCACACATTGGCTGCCCCAGAGGACGACGGGCTCCTGGGTGAGAAGTGTGGATGGAAAACCAGCACCTGATGGGCAACAGGGTGAGGGCCGGGCAGGAACCCGGGAAGGGGGCACCCGTCCTCCCACCTCCCCACTCGCATTCCGCACAGAGCCAAGCAAAGTCGGACGGAGAGCTCCAAAGTTCCCACCCCATTTCCGCTTTTTGAAAACGGCACAGCCGCGCAACCTCTCTCAGTTTATTATAAATCTAATACTGTGAGTTTCAGCTGAGTGAACTCACGTCTTGTTTGGACTCTGGGCCTGAAGTCGCCTAAAGCTGGGGAAACGTAATTGCACAGCTGCACATGAGGACACTTAATTTGTTCTCAGCGGCAGCCTGACAAGCTGTGCCTTCCGTTCTGGGGAACCCGTTTCTCCAGAACAGCAAGGCCCATTTACGTAAGGTGTACTTGGTTTTTTTTTTTTTTTTTTTTTTTTTTTTGGCGGTACGCGGGCCTCCCACTGTTGTGGCCTCTCCCGTTGCGGAGCACAGGCTCCGGACGCGCAGGCTCAGCAGCCATGGCTCACGGGCCCAGCCTTTCCGGGGCATGTGGGATCTTCCCAGACTGGGGCACGAACCCGTGTCCCCTGCATTGGCAGGCGGACTCTCAACCACTGCGCCACCAGGGAAGCCCTGACTTGGTATTTTTAATGGGATGAAAACAAGCAATTTTGCAAATGTTTATGGACTGTTAATTTGGCTGAACGCAGAAGCAAATCCAGGTAACAGACTGTCCTTCCTGGGTTCCTCTTGAAGTCAGGCCTGGGGGCCTCACACCAGGCTGACCCCCCTGGTGGGGGGCGAGGGAAGTGCTGACTCCCCCCTGACTAGGGGGGGTGGAAGGTTAGTCTGCTCAGGGGTCCACACCCTCGAATTCCCAGATTCGGGTCCCTGGCACTTGCTCAGGGGTCGAACGCAAGTGGACGCAGTGAGTGGTTGGAGGGGCCCGGAGTGTGATTACCTCTAACCTCCTGGCCAGAGGGTGTTACCTCCTCCTCAGCCAGGCATCCTGGGCACTTGGAGTGGGGAGGGGGGCCCAGGACCTGACCCCCTGAACCTCAGTTTCCCCATCTGTGAAATAGAGCTGTGTGTCTGCCTGTCCCTGCTCACAGGGCTGCTGGAGCTGGCGGGACAAGGCCACTCGTGTTTACATATAGGCTTGGCAGTCGAGGGCCCTGAAGAGGGGAGCCACCCCTGTGCGGTGGCCCTGTGGGGATGAGGGGATGCCGCCAGAGGGGGCATCCACCCTCCCCTTGGTTGTCATTACCCTGTCTTCCCCTCACCCCTGCAGCACCCAGCTTGGGTGGAGGCCCCTCGCTCGGCCGGCTGCTCTGAACAGGGACAACCCACGGTCCGTGGGCAGGAGGCCGCACAGCCCAGGAACCTGCTCTGCACAGCGGCAGTTCGCACGCGTCTCCCACAAGCAGCCCCCCGACTTTGCTAATGGAAACCTGGTGATCCATGATGCGTGTGGCAGACATCTGCTTGGGGTAATGTGCTGGTGATGTACGTATCGGTGATCAATCAGCGGATTTGCAAGAGAGGCATAAAGTGTTTAATTATAATTGCGTTGGGCAGGTGTGGCTGGTGGAGGCGACATTTGAATAGGTCAGGCCAGCCCTCGCCCCGCTGTGTTGTTGGGGATTAAATGCCATTCACTCTGAGGGCTGGGAGGCTTTCTGAAGTCGCAAGGTGTCACACGCTGGCAAATTGAAAATGTCCCTTTGCTTCTAAAAACATGATTGATATCCTTTGCAAAACAAATGCTACACCTCACAGTACACAGATCTCGCGGCCCGGTGCTGCCCTGTGGCTGCGGCCGCCGTGGGCCTTTGCCCAGGAACGTGAGCAGGGAGGCCGATCCGAGGCCTCCTCCTCCCTCTCCAAGGCTGGAGCCTCCAGATCGTCTGCTCAGGGCACAGGGTCCTTCCATCCCCGCGAGGCTTGATCCCCAGAACGAAACTCAGGAAGAGAACTCGAAAGATAAACTGAAACGTTATTTGCTCAGTTGGTAGCAGAAAAATATATCTTCAGATACTCTATATGCCGTATTCTTGTGTATAGAACCACCTGTATCCTGTCACCATCTGAACTATACCTGGTATAATTTAAAATGATGCTTTCAGCACAACTGACAAGGGGGTATAAGTAAGAGGAATGAGACAGACATAACACATGCCCACGAGGCACACGCATGCACACATGCATGTGACCACGGCATGGAGGATGCCGTATGTTAGCAGCCTGACCCCAGAGTCACACGCCTGCGTCCTGGACCTGGCCTGCTGTGCTGCAGGTCCCCGACTTGTAAATGGGATGAGGGGAACAGGGCTGGGGTGCTGGCCAGTGGATGGTTGGCACTGGGGGCTCAGCACTGTGCCTGGCCAGCCCTGAGAGACCACAGTCACTGGCTGCTTCCCCAGCAAAGAGTTCTGGCCGTGGGTGTTTGCGAAGGCGCAGTGACCTCCACGTTACAGACCTTGGTCCTCTCCCATTGACAGAGGCTGCCTTTGGCGGCCTGGCCAGGCCGAGAGGACGCTGGTGGAGTGAGTGGGCACATCACCGCCAGTGCCCATCTCTGGAGTCAGGGATCGGCACCTCACATGAGTAATCCCCCTCTTCTCAAAACAGTGAAAGGAACGCGTGGGGTTTCTATTTACAGGGCGGGTGAAGGAAGGGATACTGTGATTTAATGAAATGCCCAGCCTTCTGAATCAGACGCAAAGCCGAGTGTAAGCGTGTATTTTGTGTGATTCAGCCTGTCTAGGCTGCTGCCTGCCTTCATCTACCCCCAGCCGCAGTTTCTCCGAGTCCAAGTCCGATAAAGCAAGGCTGTAGTTCCCAGTCGAGACAGCTGGCCTCCTTGGGTGTGTTTTTGCCATTTACAAAATTAGCCAATCATTGTCACCTAGTGAATCAGATTAGGTGTAATCCATACTAATGTTCAAATTAAGTCATGGAAAGCAGTTAACTCTGCAAAAAAGGGCTGGTGAAAAATGATAAGATTGGTCAAATAGTTTCACTTTGCATAATTGTGTTTTTTAAATGCCCATGTCTACACGGTAATTAAATCATTTACATTTCAAATGGGTGTACCCACCTCCAATGCTTGTAATTGTGCACTCCCTAACCATACACCTCACGGTGTAGCAGGAATTTATCAGCCTCCTGCCTCGGAATGTCTGCTTTCTCGGGAAACCAGCTGGATGGAACATGCTGGAATAGGGCTTACTTCCTGCTCAGAAGAATCAAGAAAAGTGTGCTTTGCCCCCATGCTGTCTCAAATTTGGACCTCCCTCCCTTCCCCCTCCCACCCTTCCTTCCTTCCTTCTTTCGTTTATAAAAAAGTACACAGAAGTCTGAAAACAATCATCAAATATTCTATCCACAACACGAGATGCATTTGTCACTTCCAATCACATTACCCATAACAGGGACACAGTCAAAAACCTTGGGCAACATTCACGGGATTGATTCATAGCTGCCTCGACCATCTGCACTTTATTATTATTGTTTTCAGCTCTAAAGGAAGATGCCCACCAGCTTCACTGACTGGACACTTAGCTCATCGGCAGCTTCGTGCGCATCCGTCTATGAAGCAAACGCTCCGACGGTACCTTGACTCTAAGTGAATGTGACCCTGAACCCACGTTCTTAGTCCTCAAGCAGGATCACCCGGTGGGTCTAGAGCAAACCCTTAAGTCGTCAAACGGGACCCGATGGGTTTCATCTGAAGGGATAAAGCCACAATATGGAAATGAGTGCCTTTCATCAGATGACCGTCTTTCCCTCCAACCTAGGCTGGTTTCAGCGATGAGCCTGAGTCTGTGGAAGTTTGTGGGATGTGGCAGAACCTCATTTCTCCACTCGAGGTGGGCCCAAACCACCCAGAAGACCCCAGACTGATTGTCTGACAGCCCCGGAGGTGGAGCAGCCTCAGCCCTCTCACATGGTCCAAAGGTGAAGGTTCATTTGCTGGGCCTCCAGCCGGGGGCATCTGCCCTCCTGCGCGTGGGGCAACCTGAGCCCGGGAAAGGGGCCTGGGGTGGAGAGGATGGAGTCGATGCTGAACTTGACGTCCCCGCGCGCCTCCCTCCCCAGGGCGGCGGGGCTGGCTGGGGCTGGGGCCTCGCGGCGGGGGACGGGGGTCCCCCTCGCAGTGGCCGGCTCAGGGGGACCCCGGGGCGCTTCCGCTTCTACCGCGCGCGTCCCCCTCGCCTCCTCGCATTTGGGGCCTCGCCGCCGCCGCCGTCGCCTGTAGTTGCCGTTCTCGAAAAGGTCCAGTAGCGACTCGCAGCCGCCGGCGAAGGTCCAGTAGTTGCCTTTGCCCTTCTCGTGGCCATGGGTCCGCGGCACCTGTGCGAGCGAGGGGCTCAGCGCCCGGCTGGCCCCCAGGTGCGACCCGCCCGCCGCGAGCGCTCACTCAGGGCCACTTAGGGTGAGCCCTGGGCAGCCCTGGAACGACGCGCCCCAACCCGGTACACCCCCGCTCCCCCCGCCAATCAGGGATAACTTGGTCCAGGTGTCGCAAGGCCTGGGACCCTCAGGGGCCGCTCGGGGGCGGGGGCAGGGAAGGGGCTCACCTTGACGAAGCAGCTGTTGAGGGACAGGTTGTGGCGGATGGAGTTCTGCCAGGCGCGCTGGTTGGCGCGGTAATAGGGGAACTTGCGCATGATGAAGTCGTAGATGCCCGACAGGGTCACCTTGCCCGTCGGGCTCTGCTGAATGGCCATGGCGATCAGCGCGATGTAGCTGCAAAGAGGGGCACTCAGGCCAGGCGGGCGCCGGAGGCGGGACCCCGGAGCGCGTCTGGAGTCTCCCCCGCCTGCCCTGCCCGGCCGGACCCGCTCTGCTCTGCCTTCCCCCAGGGCGCTGAGAACTCCCAGCGCCGCTCTGCGCAGACCCCAGAAGCTCTCTCTCACACCTGGGGGTTCCCCGGGGAGGGTGGAGAACCTTCTCGGCTACCTCCAGACGTGCGGACGAGAAGAGACCCCTCCCTCATCCCAGGCGGGTCTTGGCCCCCTCGCGGAGGAAGGCCGCTGTCCCCTGCGGCCCCGCCCCGGCTCCGCGGTCACCTGTACGCCGGCCGCGTGAGCCGCTTCTCCTCATCCGAGCTGCCCGCGGGGTAGTCGTCGGCGTCGTAATTGAAGCAATTGTAGGGATACTGCGAGCTGTCAAACATCGTGGCGCTCCGGGCGCCCGCGGGGCCACCGCTGCTGCCGCCTCCTCCGCGCCGCCCGCCGGCGCTCCAGGTCTGCGCGGAGGTTCTCGCTGGCGCGGGCGCAGCAGCGTCTGAACTGCCGGCTGCTCTCCTCCTGAGCTGGGAACCCGGGTTTCTGAGGTCCCCCCGCCCGCCCCCACCCCGTCGTCTCGCATCCAATCCCGGAGCGGGGGAAGCCCCAGTCACCGGTAGAGCGGCCGAGGGGAGCGCAGCGGGCTCGCGGTGGGCCTCTGACCGGCGGCAGGAGGAGGGAGCCGCGCGCTGGGTGGACCGACGGGCGGGGCGCCCACAGCCACCGCTCTGGCCTGATTCACCTCGCGGTTCCCGCGCCGGCCCCAGACTTCAGGGCCGAGCTCGCTGGGTCCCCCACGCCTGGGCGCACCCCGAGACTTGTAGGTTCTTCCCTGGCTCCTGGATCCCCATAGTGGGCTCCTGCGCTGCCAGGAGCCAGGCCACAGAGAGGGCGGGGGCTATCTCCCCTCCCCACCAGGCTCTGCACCTCCGGCCTGCAGCCCCAGAGCAGCAGTGGTCCAGGGTGTGTCCTGCCTGGACTCTGGATCAGAGCCAGGCCAGAGACACGGGGTCCAACACATCCTCCAGCGCCCTGTGTCCCCGACACACTGTCTCTCACTGTCCCCTCCTCCAGGGGCCCGGTGCGGGGCTCTGAGCCCAGTGGCCACCTGCCCTGTAACCGGCTCCTGCAGCCTGGGGTGAAGAGCTTGCACTTCTCATCGGCCAGGCCACTGCTTCACTGGTCCCTTCTGGTGGGAGTGGGCTACCGGTGGGGGCACGTGGGAGAGAAGACAGGGGTAGGACGCTTTAGGAAGAAGAAGTGAGCTGGAATCTTAAGGGGGCCCCTTTGTTTCAAGTTGGGCATGCCACCCAAAGGCATTTCCATGAATAATCTGCAGAATTCCGGCCATGAGCCCTGTCTGTGAGTCTGCCCAAGGCCAGGACGCCTGGATTGTCTTCCAGAAGATTTTGCCTTCAAAGCTGCACCTGTAGGTCTGAAATGACTGTGCTTTTTTTTTTTTTTTTAGGTTAAAATAAATTTTTATTAAAAAATTGTATTAAATGTTAGAAGAGACTTATACACAATTCACAAATTCTTTATAAAACATTGCCAATCTTTCCCCAATTGTAATTGTTTTTATGCAGACTTGGAAATTTTGCAGTGAAATAAGGTCTACAAAATATTTCTTTTAGAAAGCATCACAATGATAATTTTAGGCAAAATAGTCTTTAAAACTGAAATATTTGCATGCAAGTGAGTGAGCTCTCAAACACCCGTATTCTTTATCCCAGTGACAAAGTATTAAACTGACTTACTGAGGAAACAATGAACAAGTATTCTGTAAACTTCTCAAATTCACTCAAATATTTAAATTACTTTCAAAAGCAGTGCCATTACAAGGTATTGACAATCACATTACGTGCTCAGTCCAGCCCATTGGCCCAGGAGGGCCTGCTGCTTCCCACCTTGCTGAAGAAGAGTGGTGGGCCTGCTGGGGTGGGGCGTGTCCAGGACCTGGGGCCACCGGGGCAGCTATGCCAGTACCCTTCTCGCTTTGGCTCCTGTTCGGGTGGGATCTGAGGTGCGCTTGGGCTCAGATGCATTCATTGGCTCCACAGCTTCCTCTCTACCAGGTGTCAAAATTTAAAATGCTGGAACGTGGGAACGTAAACCGGTACAGCCCTTGGGAAAACATTTTGGTTGTTTCTTTAAGAACTAAACTTGCAACTACCATGTGACCCGGCAGTTGCACTCTTGGGCGTTTATCCCAAGTGAAGACTTAACTTCACACAAGCACTTGTGACACGTGTTCGTAGTGGCTTTATTCCTCTTTTCCCCAAACTGGAATCAGCCCAGATGTCCTTCAACAGGGAAGCATTGGACAAGCTGTGGTCCAGCCACATCACGGGCACCGTCAGCAGCACAGAGGGACCAGCGGCAGATACAGCTGAGACCTAGGTGAAGCTCTGACAGAGGCAGGTCTGCACAGTGAAAATGACAAGACTGCTACCCTCACGGCAATAAAACCGGAGCTCTGCACAATCACGACTCTTCTTGAATCTGTCAGAGAACTAAGGTTTCAGGGCAACCGACTCAAGCCCAGGGGAACAGGCCCATCAGAGGAGAGTGGGTCTGAACTCCCACTTACCTGCAGCAGGTGGGGGGACGGGATGGTGAGTTGCTGAAGCCATGCGAGTGCTGGCGGGAGAGCCCAGAGCCCCGGCCAGGAGAGGTGGAAGCACGTCCCGCTCTCTCGTGGACCGGCTGTCTCGTGGACCTCACTGGATGCACGGGAGCAAGAGAGAGAGCAGGGGACCGTCTGGAAAGGTCTCCTGCGTGCCAGGCCTGGGGGTGTGGAATCGCGCAGCTCCTTCCCGGAACAAAACAGAGTCTGCCCAGGGAAGGTGGCAGCCAGCTGTCGCCCCATCCCAGACCAGAGGTGCTGCAGGTCCTGAGACAGGGGGAGGCTTCTGAAGCATTAAAGAGTGGATGGTGGAGGAAACAGCTCAATTTGTTCACTAGTTTAATTGAATAGAAAATGAAGTCTGGTTGGTTAGAAAACCTTCCGAACGTGTTTTGGTTTCTTAGGCTTCTGAAGCGTGCTTGACTTCCTTCTGAAAATAATATTAATTTGGGGCCCGGCAGTGAGAAGGAAGGCTTCTCTGGCGTTTAAGCCAAAAATCCCCTCCAAATACCACTAATACTGCCAGTCATAGGCCAGCAGCGTTCCAAGATTCTTTATGCTCTTTATGCTCACTCACTTCTCAGGACCATCCTGTGAGTCAGGCCTTTCGTTTAGTCCCCTTTGCTGGGACGGAGAGGGCAAACAGCTCACCTGAGATCACAGCACTCGTGTGGGGTAGAGCAGGATTTGAACCCAGGCCCTTCAGGAAAGGCTGTGACTGCAGTTCCAGGGCTCGGGAGGTGGCCTGCGGGAGCTTGCGTGCCTGTTCACCGGGAGGCCTATATGAAGATGTGGGAGACCAGCCGGAGGGGGCTGCAGCCTGTCTTTGGGAACAGTCCTGGACCCCAGCAGCCCTCACCCAGCATGTCTGACGCAGAAACATCACAAACGGTACAAGAGGAGGGTGTGGGGGAAGACGGGACTCACGTGATCGCTATAGTGTCTTATAAGTTACTCATATGCTTTGTTTTTTTTTTACATCTTTATTGGAGTATAATTGCTTTACAACGGTGTGTTAGTTTCTGCTTTATAACAAAGTGAATCAGTTATACATATACATATGTCCCCATATCTCTTCCCTCTTGCGTCTCCCTCCCTCCCAACTCACACACTTTTGTGTTTTGTAGTTAAAAGCTGTGTTTGTTACAGAAAATTTATAAAGTAGAGAAAGGTGAAAAAATAAAAATCCTCACACATGGCAGCTCTCCCCCTTCACAATAGGTCCAGAGAGAGGGGCAGGAGCCTGGGGTGTCCTGTAGCCCAGGTTTGGCGTGACCGGCTACCACTCACATATCCTATTGGCCTCAAAGACAATTTGGGCACCAGGCGGCGGGGGCTCACCCGGCGTGAATACCAGGAGATGTGGACCCCTGGGGGCCTGCTTGGGGGCTGCTACCACACACGGGGAATTGGGAACCCTCGACCCCAACGGCGGGGACTGCGTGGGGTCTGCAGAGGATCAGAAAGCCTGGAACGATGGACCGGGCCAGCCTGGATGCAGGGCCGGGAGGGCTGTGCCACTGTGGAAGCTGACCGTTTCAGTGTCAGGGGAGCAGGCCAGGGCAGAGGGGGCTGAACCAGGCAGAGCTGCCGGCCTGTATGTGCTGGAGCTGTGCTCCTTTTTGTCCTCACGTGGCTCCCAGTCTAGTGAGAAGTGGACACTGGCCAGCTGACCTCAGAAACACATGATCTGACACGGGGTGGGGGACGTCCATGGGTGAATGCACTTAGGTCACCCAGGCTGTAAGGCTAGGAAACCTTCCAGGATGAGATGTTTGAGCAGCACTTGGAATAAGAATGAATGAAATAAGGGTGGGGTGGGGGCAAACAGCTCCAGGGTGGAAGGCTGCGCTAAGACCCAGGGGCACCATGGAGATGGTGCTTCTAGAAGCTTCCGGAAGGCCAGAACACTTCAACCCTCCAGATGAATTCCATATTCTTCTTCTTCTTTGGTGTTGGAAGTATGTGTCAGTGTACAGAATTTGTATTCAGCACTCACTGAAGAATGACCCACTGACTCTATAGGTATTTTTGGGCCCAGGCACTGTGTTAGGTCCTGGACAACAGGGGACCAAGGTCGACAGCCCCCTCACCTGGGCTCCGGGCCTGGCCTGGGGGGCGGGTGGGGCCACCCTGAGCCCCTGGGCACTGAAAGGACAGGCTGGCCTGGTTGGGGCCTGGGTAGCCACTGGCAGGGCTTGCTGATGCTCTGGCTGGCTGAGGGACCCATCTGCCAGGCAGCCGAGGGTCTTTGTACCCCCTCTGCTTCTGAGGTGTTGGATTCTGATCCTGAGGACCTAGGGGACTACTGAGGCCAGACTCTGGTCATCTCTGCTCTGGGGAGGCTGGTCTTGCTTTTCTCAGGTTCTCCTCTAGATGGTGCAAGGGGACCAGACATGGGCTGTGTCCCCAGCGCAGGCCTCCCAGGCCCCCCCAGGACGGCAGTGACCACAGGAATACATCCAGCTGAGTGTAGCTGGGGTGCTGCAACCTGCAGCAGGGACAGGACAGAGCACAGGCCTTGGGCAGGGCTGGCTGCCTGCAGCCGCCACAGCAGCCCAGCGGGGCTGCCCAGGGCCTGGTGTGCACCCCACAGACCCTGTACTGCAGCCGGCCCCGAGGTCCCCTCATCCGGGGTCCTCTCCCCGCTTATCCCATCAAAGCCGAGAGGCCAGGAGCTGCCCCTCCCCTTGGGGACGGGATGGACACTGTTCCCAGGCCCTGGCCAGCCCACACCCCGGTTCCCGAAAGCCAGCTCCGAGAAGAGTAAGAAAGACCCCTCTGTGCGGGTGGGGACCCCTCCCACAGGGGCTTTGGAACTCTGCTCTCCTGATGAAGGTGAGGTTCATTCAAGCCCCCTCCGGTCCCCCAGGCCAAGGCTTCTGAGGCGTCTCTGCTCACCTGCTTCATGTTCCCTTTGGGTTGGGGGGACATTGACTTGAGGGAGAGTTTCCTGTGAGGGCTGAGCAGGACCTCCGGAGGGTGGCCTGGGGGCCACTGCGTCTGGCCTCCTGGGGAGCCTGCACCTCTGGGCATGGCCTCTGGGGGACTGGCCCCAGGAATGTGCACATTTGACTTGCTCCCAGGTGGAGAGGCGCCGGGGAGGGCCAGGGCCCATGAGGACCCTCTGCCAGCCCCCTCCTCGGGCCTCCCTGCCCTTCATCCGTCTCAGGCTTGTGGGTGGGGCCCGGGAGTGAAGGTGAGCCCACCACCTGCATCCCCGGAGCCCCACTGACACACTCTGTCCCTCGGGCCCACAGGGCAGGGGTCGTGCACGCGTCCCCGTCTATATACTGATTTATTTATTTACTTGTTTTAATTCAGGAAGTGGTCTCTGCCCTCAGAGGGGTTGCCTCCTGCCTCTTGATTCTCCACAGCCAGGCCCCAGGCCGACTGAAGGAGGGTTTTTGTTTTGATTTCTCCCCAGTTTGTCTTTTTAATCATGTTTGAATCCTTAACCCTTTCTCCTCAGCCCTGTGGCAGGTGCTGTCCTACTGTAGACCAAGCAGGCTGTCTAACTCTTGTGGAGAAGCAGACTTTCAACTAGAGGAATTTAACTGAAAACCTTTTCTTTCATCTTGTTCCAGGCTTCCTCCACCACCCTCGCCCCCTCAGCCCCTCCCTCTGCAGATCTGGGTCCCAAACACCACACGCTCCTGCGTTAATTCAGTAAAGTCCCTTCACCTGTCTGGGCCTCGGTTTAGATGGTGAAAATGGGCATAACGGAATTCAGGTTTTACGTGCACAGCTGTCGTGAGCAGCACACGGGACAAGGCAGGAGGGCCCTGGGCTGGTGGTGTGCACGGTCTCGCGGGGCTCACAGCTCAGGCCCTGCCCGCATCTCTCCTCCCATCCAGCAGCTTTACCTGCTGTTTGAATTTGTATCAAAGTAATAGATAAACACAGTTTTAAAAGCCAAATAACACTACAGATCAGATCATGGACAAGAGCAGACTCCTGCCCACCTCACCCCTGTTCCCGAAGCAAAGACCCAGAGAAGTCACTTTCTGTAAGTCTCCCTGGGTGTGCTGTTCTTTGTCTCGTTTGCGCATCACCTCCATGTTTCTAAATGACAGGCTTTTTATTTTTAAGTTTTACAAGATACCTACCAACTTCCTACCTGAGAGAGGACCAGCCCCTCCCAGTTCAGTTGCATCACATTTTCCTTTTGGGGAAACAGTGCTGATTGCTGACAGGGTCATGTCTGTGAACCTCATCACGGCCGAGCCAGACTGTCCTAGACTGTGTTTCCTTCCTTGTGTGACTGTCTCCCGGAGGTGACCAGTTCTCACCGCTGCCGTTCTAGGCCTGTCCTCACCCCGACAAGGCCACGGCCTTTTCCCACAGAAGGACTGGCTCCTCTTGGCTCCCGTTTGCCTGGGGACTGTACTCTGAGCAGTTTGGTAACTTTCATCATCATGCCAGTGGTCCCACCCCCCGTCCCGTTTTCCTTTTACTTGACTCCTTCCTGGTCCCACACCCCGCGGCAGCGTCCTTGGGTCCTCGAGGTGTGCGTGCAGAGTCTGTTTGCTGCATGTCTGTCTGTCTCTCCCAGGCTCACCTCCCGGCTTCCCACTGGTGTCTCAGCCGCTGCCCCAGCTCTGGAGCCTCTGAGAGCACTGCTTGCTGTGTGCTAAGGGGACGAGACTCTGTGCTACCCGAGAGGTGTCAGTCAGCCTCCTCCGAAGCCCCTCCCAGCGAGGCCTTGACTCCCGTGTCTGCATCACACAATTTTAGCAAGAATCCTGTTAACTCAGTTGGACGAGAGACCCCTGGCCCGCCATCACCGAGAACCCTGGTTTAGTCAGAGCCCCTGATGCAGTGATTTCCCATCCCTCACCTCACCTGCTCCTTGGCTGTCAATCCCTACCTTCCAGGCTGCATTGGGAATTGAGCCAGTTCTGTACTGAGGCCTTTTTTTGTCCCCATTGCAATGGTGCTGAACGAACCTGTCTCCATGGCTTTAACTGCTGTCCAGCTCTGGGCCTCTAGGACAGCTCTGCTGAGCTCGGAACCTCCTCTGTGACACTGCTTGGCCTTTGAGGGGGAGCCGATGTCACCTAACGTGTGCCTCTTTGGTGTAACGATTATTATTATTTCTTTTTGCGGTACGCAGGCCTCTCACTGTTGTGGCCTCTCCCGTTGCAGAGCACAGGCTCCGGACGCGCAGGCTCAGCGGCCATGGCTCACGGGCCCAGCCACTCCGCAGCATGTGGGATCTTCCCGGACCGGGGCACGAACCCGTGTCCCCTGCATCGGCAGGCGGACTCTCAACCACTGCGCCACCCTGGCGTAACAATTATTTTGAGCTGATTATTTTGAGAAACAGTGGAGCAGAAATTGCCCTTTTGGGAGGGACATTCGCATAGTTAAGGAAATCTCCCTCTGTACATGTCTCTCTCTCTGTACCTGAACGGGGGTGGCTCTGGATCAGGAGAGACTCTTACTGGGGAGAAGCCCAGATTCAAATCCACGTAACCACTACACCCTCATTTCTGCTCTTCTTCGTCACCCCCATAACTGGCTTCCCCCACACCCTTCTTCTCTTGTCTTTAGCTCAGGGAGTTCTGAGGGACTGAGAAGCTCTGTGTCAGCAATGGGGGACAACGACCACATGTGTATTTCTGATCACGCCCTGGGTGCCGCACCAGGACACCACAGACGGCGCAGCTGAAACACAGACTCTTCTGTCTGCTCTGGGGTTGTTTCTGGTGAGGCCTCTCTCCCGGCTTGCAGACGGCCGTGTCCTCCCCGCATCCCCACGTGGTCTCCCCTCCTGTGCGCATGGGGAGATCTGTGGGGTGACAGGTGAGGGAACCTCCAGTAAAAGGCACAGGGGCTGTGATTTCTCTGCTTCATGAACCGAGGTTCACACGAGTCCTCATGTGAGTCCTCCAGGGCTGGGCCCCGCCCACACACCCCAGCCTTCTGGCTGGGAGGAGGCCAGTGTCCCCTCCCTCCAGCAGGGCGGTGGGGGGCCGGCTCTCCCAGGCCACCCGTGGCTCAGCCGCTTCCTCGCCATCCCCGTGGCCAGTCCAGCCACCACTGTCCTGGCTCCTGCTGGGTAAACACGGTGCCCACGTGATGCCAGGCCTGTAGAGACTCTGGGGCCCACATGTGACTTCAGGGATCCGCACTCAGCTCCCTGGGAGCAGCTGCAGCAGGAGCGGGACAGGCCGTCCCTGCCACACCAAGGCCCACCTCAGGCCTTGCGTCAAGCCCCTCCTTCCAGCCTGGACACTGGGCCACACCTGGTTCTAGGACTCACTCTTTTGGAGGGCGGGTGGGCAGGCAGCTGAGCACCACGGAGTGAGGGACCCAGACCCCAGCAAGGCCCCAGTACACACTTGCTGAATCTTTATTGCACTTTTACCACATTGCAAACTATTCCACGAAAATGCCGTGAAAGTAACCAGCTGCCCGGCCACATGACTGTGTCACACACGAGCACAGGCTTCCGAAGCAAGTCGGAAGGTGCTCTGAAGGCAGCCTGGGCAGCCAGGAAACGACTGGTCCTTCACGTCGCCCAAAAGCTACGCAGTGTTCATCTGTCGACGTGAGTCTGTGACAGCCTCAGGAGCCTCCTGCAGCCCGAGACACCTCTCAGCCCCGGGGAGGGAGGAGAGTTTTTACTGTACGTTCGGTCCAGAGTGGGAGCCCTTCGCAGGAGCACTTGGCCCTGCTGGGCGGCCCTCCGTGTGATTTGCTGGGTGGTTGGGGTCTGCATAGATGTCTCTATTTATGTACATTTACACCAGGTATAAATACAAAATAGTAAATAAAGACTTCCTTTCCATACAAAAGGGTGGTGGCCCACCGCCAGGCTGCCTCTGTCCACGGGGGCAGAGTGCTCCCGCCAGCCCGCCCTGGTCTGGAAAGTGAGGACACGCATCCCCGGGCAGCCCGTCTGCTCCTGCGTTGGCCCGTGTGCCCCGGCAGCTGGCCTGGCCACGGCTCGCGGTCACTACCTCCCGGCAGAGGCTCTGTGCTCGGGGCTGAGGTCGTCCTCCACGACGCCGGGCAGCCCGTCCTTCTCCACGCAGTCCCTGACCGCCTGCAGCACGACGCGCAGCCGCCGGTCCAGAGCCTCCAGGTGCGGCTGGTACAGGATGGGGGCCACGCGGTCCCTGCGCAGGGACTCGGCCATCAGCAGACTCAGCTTGTACTCCTCCTTAGCCAGGAGCTGCAGCCGCAGGTACGTGGACCGCCTGATCCTGCGGGGAGAATGACGTCAGGCCGGCACCAGGAGGAGGAGCCTGGCTGTCCGCTGCAGCCGCGCCGAGCGGGGTGCCGGCCCAGCCCCTGGTCCACTCCAGCCCCGGCCTCTCAGAAGCACGCGGGGAGGGTCCTGCCTCCAAGAGGGGCCCGGGTGGGCCCAGCGGTGTCCAACGGGCCCCTGTTACTCCCGGCAGACGGTAGCGGGGAGGGAGGCAGCCCCAGCTTGGCTTGCTCGTTGTCTGGGCCGGGCGACATGGAGCTGCTCCGGGGCCGAGCAGGTGTTTAGCCCCACAGCCTGTTTCCCCATCTGCTAAAGGAGGGGCCGGGCTGGGAGCCCCGAGGAGGGTGGCAGAGTGGGAGCCCGGGGCGTCGGTGTCTTCTGCTGCAAGACGGGCTATGATGGTAACAAGGAGCTGGGTCCCGGGAGGAGCTCTGGGAACTGCTGGGGTGGGGACAGGAAGGCTTGGCCTGATCTGCGGTTGCGGCACGTCCGGCCTCCTGTGCAGTGACAGGGCCAGCCCGGGGGTGGGGCCCTCGGGGAGGGGCAGAGCCGCACCTGCAGCATTGCTGTAAAGGCACCAGGATGGAAAGCTCGTCGTGGGAGTATTTCCCAAACCTGTGGGAAGAAGAGCGGAGCTGTGGAGAGGCCACTTGCAGGGGGCACCGTGCGCAGAGCCCGAGCACGGGGACAGGAGCATCAGCGCAGGCGGTACCCGCGTGGGCCCTGCCTGGCAGTGCGGGGGCCTGGCCCCTGCTGTCCAGCCCCGGGTGCAGGGCCTGGGACGAGGCAGGTGCCTGAAAGCAGCCTGACCTTCTGGCCACTGGACTGAGCAGAAGTTCAAAAGTGAGAGGCCCTGGGCAGGCCGAGTGGAGAAGGCTCGAGGGCGGGTCAGCCTAGGGTCTAGCTGCAGGGGCGTCTTTTACAGCTGGGAACGAGTGACCCACAGACGTAACGGCCCAGGTGCCCAGAGCTGATTCCCCTGAGGCGTCTGAGAACTTGCACCTCTGACCACTGGAGTCGTCTGTCCCCGGCACACACACCCACTCCAGGCCTCAGTCTCCCCAGCTCACAGGCTCACAGGAGTCCTGGTCAGAACCCTGTGTCACATAGGGGGGCCTTTGGGTGCCGTGCCATCCCTCCCCACAGAGCGCCTGCTCCCCCAGGTCTGGGTGGGGACACGGCCAGCCCTTCGCTGCGTCTGGAAGGACTCACCCTCTCCCATTGTCCAAGTGGATGATAAACGTCTTGTTCCCAAACTTCTCGAAGGTCTCGTAGTGATGGCGGTCCATGTTTCCTGTAGGGACAAGCCTGCTGGGAGCCTGTGTGCAGCTCAGAGGCGTCCCCTCCCTCCCCCGTCTGGCCTCCAAGCCGGCAGAAGCGAGTACAAGCAGGACCACGGTGGCTGGATCTGTGTCAGGCGTTCCCAGGGCAGGCTGGTGGCCCCGGACATACCCATGAGGAAGTCGAAGATTGTCATGTCCATGACGTCCAGGATGCGGTGGCTGCTGTCGTAGGGGGGCGTCTGCTTCACCTCCTCGCAGTAGTCAGGGTCTACTTCCCACCTGCAGGGGCACCGGCGTGAGAAGGGCGGGCTCCTCTGTAGACAAGGAGGACCCAACCAACCTCTGGGGCTGCCCAGCTCAGTACACCGGGTTCACGGGGCAGCAACAGGGACCGGGTGAGAAAACGTGTCACCGCAGAGCAGACTGTCTGCAGATGATACCCGGCAGCGGTGGGCTGAGGCTGCATTAACAGGAGCACGAGGCTGGGAGGTGATGGAGCCACACCATGTGGATGCCACATATTTGCGGTGGTGGGGGCTGGATAGCACACTTGCAAGGACGTCTCCGTGGCTGGAGGGACCGTGGCTCTCTTGCGAGAAGAGCAGGGGTCTGAAGCCTCGTCCGAACACAGGGAGATCCCAGTGGCCAGTGAGCACCCCGTCCCCAAGCGAGGGGCCCTTTCTCATCATCTACTCCCACACACTTGGCCCTGCCGCTCCTCACACCAAGCTTGTTCCCTGCTGCAACTCGGGCAGAAGCCAGCCCTCTGGAGACCCCGGGGAGTCAGGATCCTGGAGTCCCCGGCCCAACGTGCCCCCGACTCACTCTGCCTTCTTGCGCTTGTGGTATGAGCGTCGCCAGGGGTTCCGCCAGGTCTTCCTCTTGGCCAGGGACAGGTCAGGCAGAAAGGCAGCCAGCGAGCCCTCGATCTGGTCTGGCCTCCCGCACAGGGCATGCTCCGTGGAGCAGTAGTAGGAGCACTCCCCGTAGAAGCAGATGTTGTTGGCTGTGGGTGGAGGACACGCAGTCAGTGGGGCCACTCGGGCAGCGTCCCCGTGCCGGCCCCTCCCGGGCATCCGCCCTGGGCCAGCGCGTCTGCACCACATCCGACTCGTCCCTCCCCTGGGCAGGGCTCACCCACACTCTCACGCTTGACCTCAGCCGCCTGCTCCAACCCCACATCACAGACCATGGGGCCACACAGCTCGGGACTTAGAGCTCGGATCTGAACCCAAGCTCTTTCTCGTTACCCTCGAAACTAAGTCTGGAGTCTGTGGAGATTCTGTCCAGTGGCTTGAAAAAGGCCCTCATACCAAGAAAAAAAAGTGAGACTCAGCCGGGGGGGAGATGCTTGCAAACCGTAAGTTAATAAGCATCCAGTGTTTGCACACAGGAGAGTTCTTAGGTCTCAGTAACGAAAAGATGAACAACCCAATCAATAAATGGGCAAAGGATATTTCTCCAAAGAAAATATAGAAATGGCCAACAAGGACACGAAAAGATGCTCGACACCGTTAGTTACCAGGGAAATGCAAATCAAATCCACAATTTCCCAACCAGTAGGATAGTTTTGATCAAAAGGACAGATAATAACTAGTGTGTCGAGGGTGTGGAGACATTGGATCCCTAACACAGAGCTGGTGGGAACGTCAAATGGTGCAGCTGCTGCGAAAAACAGTCAGAAAGTTGGACACAGAACTACCACATGACCCGGCCATCCCACTCCCAGGCACACGCCCGAGAGGAATGAAGACACACATCCACACAGACACTTGCACACAGATGTTCACAGCAGGCCATTCTGGCAGTCAGAGTGGAACCAACCCACATGCTCGTCAAGGGATGGGTGGATAAACACAGTGTGGTTCATCCATAAAGTGGAACAATATTAAACCACAAAAGGAATGAAGTGTAACACCTGCTACCACGTGCATGAACCATGAGCATTACGCCCAGTGGAAGATGCCAGACACTGCTTACGTGAAACACTGGGAACAGGCAAATCCACGGGGAAACACTGGCAGCTGCCGGGGCAGAGTGGGGGTGACTTTGAATAGGGACGGGGTTTCTCTTGGGGTGAGCAAATGTCCTGGAATCAGATAGTAGTGACTTGCACAGCACTGAGAATGTACTAAAAACCACTGAACGGCACACTTCAAATGTTGGGTTGACGACGTGTGGATTATACCCCCACAAAGAAGAGTGATTTGAGAAGCACTGGGCGGGGAGCAGGCGGCAGCCACGCCTCAGTGCCGGGTGCGGTGGGTCTGTCCGTGCATTTACCAACCGAACCATGTTCTCAGGGTCAATCACTTCCTTCCTTTGCTGGGGAAAGAAACCCCGAGCCTGGGGTGTGCAGAAATACAGGGCCAGGGCCCCAGGCACCACTGCAAGTCCCCTTCCCTGTGCGAACGGCTGGTTCCCGGGCCAGGGGTCCCCCCTCCTGCTGCACAGCCTGCCCGAGTGACACTTGTGACCTTCTCTGGCTACAGGCAGCAGTCACACCCCCTGGAATGGAAGCGCAGGCTCGGCGGCTCCTCTGAACACGCAGAGTCCCCGCCAGGTCGGGACACGGGGGTGGGAGACAGCTCCCACACCCCCTGCTGCCCCCACCTCAGGGTCTCGCAGCTGCTTCTGAGTCATGACTCTCGGGCGATCAAAGAAAGATCAGCCTGAGATCTCGTCTGTGTAGACACAGTTCAATCTCAGCCCATTTTCAGTAGGAAAATACTTTTCTGAGCCCTGGAATTTGTCCCTCTAATAGCCTAAGCTGGCTTTAGATGGATTCATGTGAAAAGAGAGGCAGTCCCTTGGGCCCACAGCCTCTTCCTCATCAGAGGCCCAAATCCAGTCTCTAAAGGGACGTCCAGGGTGGGGCTCCGATAGCCCATAGCCTCTCGCTTCTCAGCTGTGCAGCCTTGGGGGAGGCCCTTCACCTCTCTGTGCCTCAGTCTCCTCTGAACGGGGACTGCAGCAGTTTAGAGGCTGAGTGTTAAACGTGTGACCCGAGGGAGGAGTGAGGGGCCGGTCGCGGCAGTGCCTGCACGTGGCGAGGAGGGGGCTTGAGGAGGCAGTGTTGGCTCATCTTGATAATGACACTCAAGACAGACAGCTCGGGGTGGCCGGGGCCAGGTAACCAGGAGGGCCTGCCTGCTCCAGCCCCCAGAGGACTTGGATGAGATGCGCTGCCTGGGCAGGGAGCCTCGTCTCTGAGAGGATCAGGAGGTCCCAAAACCCGCCAGCCTGAGGGTCCCGGAGGGTCCAGGCACGCCGTTCTCTGAACGTTTCAGGGGTTTGCCGGCCAGAGGTGGCCAAGATGTCACGTGGGGCAGGGCTTCTGGGGAGGGGCCTGAGGATGCCCGGGTGCAGTTCTGGGAACCCCTCTGGCCCTCAGTGGGACTCTGACTGGACACTGACCACAGTGTGTGGACAGAGGCCCAGTGACCACCCAGCCAGACCGCGGCCGACATGGCAGGAAAAGAGCCGATTTAAAAGTGGGGCTGAGTGGCTGGGAGGGGGCAGGAGAGGCTCCTGGGGGGTTCACGCGGGGCCCCTGTAGAAGCCCACAGATTTGCACAGGAGGACGTGGGCTGATCTCAGGATATGAGGCACGTCCATAGAAATCTGCCGGGAAAGCACGAGGAACGTGTTCCGTAGAAGACGTGGGCTCCGGCTGCTGGCCTCCGCGCAGCCCCACAGTGGCAGGCACTCAGCTGTCCCGCAGCCCAACGTAGCCCTGCACCTCTGGCCGCTCACTGCTGCCCCGGGCCCGCCGGCAGGAGGGTCGCCTCCACCTCTCACCCCCTCGGGCTCCCTGCCCTCCACTCAGGCCCCTGGAGGCGGAAGGGAGCTGGCGTAGATTAAAGTCTACAGGGAAGCTCGGCATCGATGGCGATTTTGGCCTCTGATGGGTGCAGAAGTGCAGGCAGAGCCAAAGTGGTCCAAATGAATCCCAACAGACTTCATTTTCCAAAATGAGATCAAAGCTGGCTCCTGTTATCCTGCAGCTTAAGAGAAAACCAAACCTTCCCCAGGGCTTTCTGGAAGAAATCTGGCTGACGGAGCAGGGGCGGTGGGAACAGAAGCAGTCTGGTCAGAGAGGGTGGGTGGCAGGCCAAGCTGAGCCTGCAGCCAGCTGCTCCGAGGAGCGGGGTCAGGAGTGCGACCCCGGCGGGGAGCTCGGGCGCCAAGCAGGATTCTCGGAGAAACACGCGGGGCCTGGGAGAGCGGCTGGGAGCTGGGAACCTGAGTGGGTCCAGCTGTCAGGACCGACCACAGTCAGAGTGACGGCTCTGCTCAGGGTGAGGACGGGTGTCGGCAGCAGGCTGTGTACTCGGGGACAACCAGGGAGACCGACAGTCATGATTCGTGCAGAGGACAGGGTGGGACGCCAGCATCTCCGCTCATCTGCTTAGGCTAACAACTGACTCCATCTTCTGGTTGTAGAAAGGAGTCCCCACTCAAAGCCCAGGCTAAGGCTGCCTTTCCCCAGGAGAACATGGAGCAGGCATCAGCTCGGAGGCCCCTCTGCCCCAGAGGAATGAAATCCAGCACAGAAACCCCTTGATTTGTGTCCCTTTCTCGAGATTTCAAACTTCAATCCCTCCCTTTCCTTGTGGCAAGTTACATCATCCCTTCCGCTCAGGGCCCTCAACTGTCGGGACAGAGCTCGGAAATGAAAGAGAAAATGCGGGGACAGGCAACAGTGTGGGTGACTCTCAAAATAACCATGTCGAGGGAAAGACAAAGAACATGCCCAACGCCACCACCCACCCTCCACTGGCAGAAGCAACCCAATCCACAGATAGAAGGTGGGTCCCAGGCCATCTGGGGGGACGCAGGGGCGGGAGGGGACTCTGGGGGACGGACATGGTCACCATCTCGACCGTGGGGATAGTTCAGACTCCAAACGTCAGTTAAACCATTTAAAAATGGGGATGTGGAAACGATGGGCCACCCCAGGGCCTGAGCGAGGAATCCCACGCAGGTGCTCAGCGAGGCTGGGGCTCCTGCCGCCGTGGCTGCGTCACCTGAACCTTCCCACCTGTGCCATGACGGAGGCAGGGGCACACGCCCCCGGACAGGCCTGTCCCACCCATCCACGCAGCTCGGGCACAGGCAAGGCGACCGGAAAGCCCTCAAAGACCCCTCCCGATGCACAGGCTCTCACTTTGCCCTTTGGTTTCTGGTCACATGGGTGAGACACTGACGCAAAAGGGAATGAAAACCCTCCTGCCTCGGGCAGGTGGGTGGGTTTCTGCCCTACTTTCCTCTCTTTGTGGGCTCTGAGAGGAGGAACCAGACGAGGCTCTCTGTGAGCACTGGATGACAAACATGGCGCTTCATGAAATTAAGGACGTGTGGGCCTCAGTTCTGATGCATTTATGAATGCAGCTGAGAAGCGTGCTGAGTATGTCAATCTGAACATCAATCTATGAGAAAGGAGTTTCTAGGCCAGGCTTTCATTCGCCAGCAGGTCTTCAGACACAGACAATCCAGGGCCTTATGTGCCTTCTGTCGGCATGAACTAACTGGGCTGGGGGCCAGGCATGGCCGAGGCATTCCTGCAGGGGAGCGGGGGGTGAGGTCCACTCCCTGTGGATCTCGGTGTCCCAGCTGGGTCACTCCACTCTGCTTTGCCGGCATCACTGGGACAACTCAAAATGCTCCAAGATGAAATACAAGAGAGTTCTCCATGGCTCAAGCTTAGTGAGTGTGGGCGCCTGGAACAGCTCAGCGCAGGGCCTGGCGCAAAGGAAGTACTTGGGAAAGGGATGGGCGGATCGTGGAGCCCCAAGTGCCACATCTGAAACAGGCTGGGGCAGGTAACTCAGCAGAGCGTGACTTACGTTTATGTGTGCATTTAAGGTTTATAATATGAAGTGTTGAGGGTTTTCATAAACGTCAGCACCGCATGGTACACGGAGCGTGCAGGGTACCCGAGTGCGAGGGGAACCGGGGCCAACCCTCCAGGGGACCAGGGGAAGTTGCTGCTCCCTGCTGGCACTTGGTGGAGGAGGGGGAGGCAGCATGGCCCCTGCCACTATGGGAGGGTCTTGCTGGGGTGTTTTAAATCTGGGAGAGTCCAAAGGACGGAGTTCCCCTCTGGCTGGAGCACCTGGAGGAGACCCCCAAGAGGCTGCGAATTTCCTTTTGCCTTTGGTAGAAACAACATCTATGCCAGCCCAGGGGGCAGAGTCAGGAATGATCAAGACCATTCTGGCAACTTTTAGACTTAGGGTGCGTGGCACGCGGTGACTTGAACACAGCAGCTGAAGCCAGCGCCACACGCGGGGCAGGGGCAGGTTACCTGGGGAATGAGGTTACCTGGGGAAATGAAGAAGGTTCTCCACAGCTTCTTGTCCCGCGTGACGTCCCGGATCTCCTTGGTCATGTTGACCATCCTGCCAGCCACGGGAGGGACCCGGCGGAAGTCCAGGATCCTGGCAGAAGGACAGGGAAAGCCGGCCTCACCTCCGTACCCTCCAGCCGCTCCCACCGGAGCTGAGTGGACACCTCACTCCCCTCCGTTAGGCCCAGACCCCTCACGTCAGCTGCCCACCTTCCTCCCCAGCAGCAAGGGGCCTGTGAGGCCAGAAAGGATTTGCGTTCTGCTGGCAGAGCTGCCCTGAGACAGGTGATCATGGAGGGAAGGGGCCCAGTTTTGTGAGACTCATGACCTTTGGTCTTGCCAGAGAGGCTGATGCCCTGTGAGTCTCCTCTTTTCTCTCCTTTATTCCTGACGGCCGGCTCTCTACCCTGGGTCACCTGGGCAACTCCTGTCGGCCAGGCACACAGCAGGGCACGGCCATGGGGTGACAATGCCACGAGGGTGCCGGCGGGAGGGCTCACCTGTCCAGGTGGAAGGCAGCGATCTCTGCGTTGTGCCTCTCGTAATCGGAGAAATAGAAGAAGTCAGGGGGTGTCTCCTGCTCCCTCGTTTGCCTGGAGAAAATGGAACAAAACAGAAGGAGTTTATCAAAGAGAAGTCCTCCCAGTGGAAGGGGGCGTGTGGCTCGTACCAACTCCAGGGAGCTGACTGTCAAATTCCCAAGGATTCTGGGAACAAGTCGTTACATGTAGTCATCGTTAAAAATTAAATTATATGGGGAATTCCCCGGTGGTCCAATGGTCAGGACTCCAAGCTTTCACTGCCGAGGGTGCGGGTTCAATCCCTGGTTGGGGAAGTAAGATCCCACAAGCTGTGTGGCACAGCCGAAAAAAAAATTAAATTATATAAACCTACAGCTAAATAAGTTGCATTTAAGAATAACCACTTAGGGCTTCCCTGGTGGCGCAGTGGTTGAGAGTCTGCCTGCCGATGCAGGGGACACGGGCTCATGCCCAGGTCCGCGAAGATCCCACATGCCGCGGAGCGGCTGGGCCCGTGAGCTATGGCCGCTGAGCCTGCGCGTCCGGATCCTGTGCTCCGCAACGGGAGAGGCCACAACAGTGAGAGGCCCGCGTACCGTAAAAAAAAAAAAAAAAAAAGAATAACCACTTAGATCTCACGATGTCCCAGCTATTTCCTGAGCTGAGGCTGCTCCTCTTGTCTGCAGGTGGAAACCCGTGCTGGGACACCTGTTCCCAGCCCACCTCTGCGACCTCGTGCTGGGAACCTGAAGCCTGGAAGTGTCTGCACTGTGGAAATCGGCAGACTCTGCCCATCAGGCTTTAATAGCCACAGGGGCTGGTTATTAAATGATGATCAACACCCCCCACCACCGCCCACCATACACAGATTCTTGGGAGAGGCTGCTGGCGAGGGTGGCCAGGCAGCAGAGGACCCGCCCTGAGCAAGCGACTTCCCCGGGTGTGAGCCAGGGCCCGGGTCAGGTTGTGCAAACTGACCCCAACCTGCTCTCGCTGGCCGGCCGCTGCCTGGAGAGAGGGCTCCCCGGGGCTGTGCAGGAGGCACGAGGACCGCAGGACCCGTCTCTGAAGCCCACGAGGTGACCGCTGTCCGTGTCCCCAGGGCACCCTGGCATTCAAGACCAGCGGCCTGCCTCCGCCCCTGCCCTGGGTCTTCCCATGTCCCTGAGTGGAGTTGAGGTCACCACACTGTCTCCTGGGCCTCTGCTCTGAGGCCTCCGCTCCGCTGTTCCATCTTCCTGGAAAAACCTTCCCTCCATGTCTCCCAGTGGCTCAGTCGGTGTTCCCAAATGTGTATCCCACCCCACCAGGCCCTCAGGCTCCCAGCACAAAAGCAGTCCTCAGTCAAAGGAGTTTGGAGTCTGGGTAACAGCCCCACCAGAACGCACGTGAGCGCCGTGAAGGCTCGCAAGTGCCGCAGCCTCATCCACGGGCTTCGCAGCACCGTGCCACGCTCTGCACCTGTGAGGACTGCCGGCTAAGCTCTCCGCGCCTGTCCCCCCACCGCCCGAGGCAGCTCCTTCACAAGCCTTCCACGAGGCCACAGTGAGCACGGCCACTGCTGGTCCCTCCCCTCCCAGGCTGGTGAGCAGTGCCCCGCCCCACACCACCTCTGGGAAGCCCTGCCGGGCCGCTGGCTGCTCCTGTGCTGCACTGGCCGCCCCCATCGCAGTGTGTGGGGGGAGGGGAGCACCGCCTGGCCCTCCCCGGACTCCTCATCCCCCCAGGATGTGAGGACTAAGGGGCTCCAGGAGCCTGTCGGCTCTAACATGCCAAGCCCACCGTGAGCGGCAGACAGCCCCTCCGCCTGGCCACGGGACAGGAGGCCACGTGCAGGATTCTGCTGAAGGGTGGACGGCACCCTGTAAACATCAGAGCTTAGCAGGTGCCTGGGGGCAAACACGGTGAGGGCCAGTGTTTGACCTCACATTTTGGGGCGTTTGCCCACTGTCCAAAGTCATGTGGGAGCAAACACACTCCCTGCATGAGATCCAGGTCCGTTCCGTGTCCTGCCTCCACCGCTGGGGACAATTTCCCCAGGAGGCCACCTGGCGGCACCCAGGGAGGAAACCCAACCCTCAACCTAATAAGAATTTACCAAATGCCAGCGATCTTCCCTGAGCTGGGAAACACCGATCGGGCGAGAGTCAAGGGCCTCCCATGATCTGGCCCACACCTCCCACTCAAGGCGGAGGCTGTCCAGTACGGGCTTGAATGCGCCAGCGACAGGAGGCTCACCACATTTCCCCAGGTAACTCTCCCAGCCTGGCTTCCCTGAGTCCTTACTCCCCAAAATGCAGCTTGAGTTGGCCAGAGACCGCCCGACCCCGAGCATCTGGACCCAACCGCCAGCCGACGTCACTGCTAAACACACACGCACACGCACACGCACACGCACAAGTATTGAGTACTGGAGAGCCACCCTCAGGAAACTGAGGCCACGCGGGGAGGACCAGACCCAGGCCTCAGTCCAGTGGGTTGCACATCCACTGGGGGGTCCCTCGCTCCCTGTGCTCTCAGAGCTCCTGACGGGACACGCCCCTTTCCCCGTGCTTCCCCAAATGTCACCTGAATCAGCCTTTCCAGGAACCAGCTTGTGACTCTGGTCACAGACCAGAGTTCACAATTCCAGCTGGTGTAACTCTGGCCTGGGCAGGACTCTAGCTGGGGACAACCCTGGCCTTGCACCAGTCCCTTTGTGAGCCACTTAGGGATACCCTGCAGACGGCTGCTGGTGACCGAGGCACAGGTCACCTAGTCACCCGGCTGAGCTGGAGGCGGCTGGCGTGCACTTCCCAGTCACAGACCCTGCAGGGGGCTGGCACCCAGGGCGGGGACTGCTCGGCGCCCAGGAGAAGGGAAGGCCACACTGGCCAGGGCTCCTGAGACATCAAGGAAACCAAGTTCAGGCTTCCTGGTGGAATCTCCTGACTTTTAAGTGCTGGCAAGTAAATTTCCTTTTTTTAAAAAAACTGTGGGTCCAATTAAATATGTGAGCCTCCCTCACTGGAAGCCGCCTATGCCCTGGGTCTACAACGGCTGGAGGACTGGGTATTTCTGAGATTGAAGGTGGTGGTTGACTCAACTGAGAATCCCTGGCCGAGCCAAGCACTGTCTACCCAGCACTGGTTCTGTGGACTTTGACGTTTTAACTGGAAAAGGGCTGGTGCAGATTTAAGCCAGATTTCTTCCCTGCAGACCCCAGAACAGCCCTCCCTGCAAGGCAGCATCTCCCAATTGCACAGCCTGCAAACCCCACCCGATACGTCCCTGGCCTTTTATTTTTTCAGTCTGTCGTGGAATTAAGAATTATTTTCGTTGGAAAACACATCAGAACTCACCACCAGCTCCTGGGGCAGAGCCCCTCAAAGAGAGCCCTACAAAAATGTACGAAGCTGTGGGCCCTCAGAGGTGCCGGGGCCATGCCCAGGGCTGGCAGCACAGCTCTCGCCTGTGCTGCCAGGGGATCAGCCATTCTCGCCCCTCCCAGGGGCTCCGGGTCACTGACTCTGCTTCTCAGCGTGGCCTGCCCTGCCCTCCCCAGCCCAGCAGGACTTTCCTCCGTGATGGACATGCTCTACACCTCACAGGCACACCCAGATGTTGGACACAGGACCCGACTTCCACATTTTATTTTAATTAACTCACACATAAACAGACACATGTGACTGGTGGCTACTGTCCTGGACGGTGCAGATCTAGAGGACGGCCTTTCTGAGGGCTCTCTGCTCCCTCTGACTGTCCCTCTGTCTGCCCGTATACCCTCACCGGGTGGAAGGTGGGGCCTGGGTCCCTCTGCCCTGTCTCCCAGGCTCTGCCTGCCCTCCCAGTGGACCTTCCTTCCTCCACTCTCTCGGCCAGGCCATCATCACCATCACCAGTGCTTTGGCCTTTGTCCCCTCTCCCTCACCCTGGCCCACCCCTCTGAGCAGGTCACACGCGTGGAATGCAGGTGGCTCTGAGCCCTGCTGCTCTGGGAAAAGCCCAGCCCCTTCCTGAAGGCACTGTGACCAGGTTCCAGAACAGTTCCTGCTTCCTTCACATCTCCCGCCTTGGGGTTTTCCGGTGACCTCCGGCCCCGGGCCATTCACAGGAATGCAGCTCTGCTTACCTCCTGGCGGATGTCCTTCCCAGCCAGTTCACGCCTGGGAGAACTCAGGGAGTCTCAGAGTTCTGTCTATCTGCTGTGGGGAGGATGCTGGCACATCTCAGGGCACAGGTGCTGAGCAAGGGATAACCTGGGAGCATCTGTGGGATGCCAGGGGCCAGGGGCACCAGTCCCACTGGGGAGACTGGGATTTCTTTCGTTGCACTGAGTAGGGAGAAGGTGGGCCATGATCCCCTCCATGGGGGGCCGGCCACCTTCCTGCCACTTCCTGGGCTGCACTGGGGAACAGCAGGTACTTTGGAAAACTACTGAACCCAAAGCACCAGGCAGGAGACTGGACTTGGCTAAACCAGGTCACCTGGAAGCCTCTTCTTCCTCCAGGTGTCCCGGCGGAAGGTGTGCTCAGACGCAGAAGGGCAGGTGTGGGGTGCGGCCCGCCCCAGGCTTCTTCCTGGGAGGGGGACATGGAGATGTGAAAAGGAGATGCTATCGGACCCTCTGGAGTTGGCTGAGCACCCAGGGCTGGCCCTGACGAGGGGCAGAGAGCCCAGTGGCCAGGGACCAGCATTTCCTGGAACGGCACCTGGAGCCCAGGAGTCACGGTCCTCCCCCACCGACTGAGAGGGAGCAAGGCCGGTGGCAGCCCCTCTCCTGGGATACACTGAGATCTCTGAGGAACCCGGGACGGGAGGAGCCCCTCACACGTGGAGCAGTCAGCACCTGGAGGCCCCCTCCCACTGCCTCGGAGGTCAGTTGGGCACCCTGGCCTTGGGACTGCAAGGCAGGAAAATGAAAAGGTGTTAAGGCTGACTTCCTGGTCAAACAGCAGCTGAGGAATGAGGCAAACCATGGATTAGGTGTCTGTTGAAGTGAAAGATGGCCTTGGCAACTGCGACTGGGGTTAAAAAGGGAAGAAAGGTAGAAACTGGTGGAAGTGGGAAGAGCCAGGGTCCGAGGAAGGTTCGGGTCCACTCCTCCTCTCAGGAAGGCCCTGGAACTTCACACTCCACCTGGCTCAGACAGTCAGATGGAGCCTCAAGGCCACCAGAAAGCAGGCACTGGAGGGCGGTCCCTGATACTCTCAAAGCCCAGACCCGCTAAACCCTAGTGAGAGGCTGCTTGGGACCAGTTCTCGGGGCCTCCTGCATGTCCCTCTCTCCTTCCTCTCCAGAGCTGACCACACCCAAACCCCCTTCCTTTAGAGGGACTTCCCTTAGCTCGGAAGGAAGCACAATACTACCTGATTGTGGTTATTCATACTAAAGTGAGAATGACTGCTATGTTGACCTCTCCCAGGAAATCTGTGATCTAAATCCCCAGAATCTGCGAATACGACTGCCTTAAATGGCAAGAGGCACTTTGAAGATGTGATTTAGTTAAGGATCTTGAGATGAGGAGATTATCCTGGATTATTTGCCCTATGTCATCAAAAGGGTCCTTATTAGAGGGAAGCACAGGGAGATCTGAAGGCAGAAGAGGCTACACTGGCGGCCCTGCAGATGGAGGCTCTGGGGGGGGGGCGGAATCTGTTTCCTTCTCTAGCTTCTAGAGGCACCTGCATTCCTCGGCAGAAAGCCAACTCCAGAGCCTCCAGAAGCCCATAGCCCACAGATCCATTTTAGATTTTGGACCTCCAGAACCGTAAGAGACCAAGCTTGTGTTGCTTTAAGCCACTAAATTTGTGGTAATTTTTTACCACAGGAAAAAGAAAGGCGTATGGAATCTTTGGCAACACCAAAGCAGCACAAAGGACATGGTGATTTAGCAACGTCGGGGAGGTTGTGAAATCCCGTCTGCTTCCTCCAGATCTGGTCACGCTGAAATGCATTACACTTTTAGGAAGTGACGCAGAACGTTTTGAGAGAAGTACCTCTGTTTTCACATAAGCTGAGGGGGCAGAATCCAATGCGCATCGTGGGCCCTCCCTGGGCTGCACGGTTTGTCCTTGGGGCGCCCCTCAAGGCTCTGATCTTTGTCCCTGTTTTAATGACACAGACGTCTGAGGTTGGGAAATGGGAAGCGACGTCTGCAGAGTCACACGGCTGGAAATGGCCGGCCCTGGGTCAGGACCCGGGTGTCTGACCCTGTCCTAGGCTTTCTTTAGGCCCCAAAGTCAGACATGGCTCTGGGTGTGGGTCTTGAAAGCCTGCGTTTCTTCTGGGATCAGAACCACCTCTGGGCACAGCGAGGTCGGAAGACGCTGGCTGCCAGCCGCCAGGTCAGGTGCCTAGGCTCACAGGGGACAAGGGGCTGCAGCCCCAGAGGTTCGGCTGCAAGAACCGTCCCCACGTCCCCAAGAAAGGTCCTGGTTCCTGGTGGGAGGAAGGGCCCACCAGTGCGTCCAGTTCCTGCCAGACGCTTGGCCCAGCTCCCAGCAGGTCTGCACCGCTGCACCCCTCTGAACAGTTGTCAGACCCCTCGTCCCCTCCCACAGACCAAGAGCCCCCCTGCTGGTCTCACTGCTACTGTCAACATCTCAGCATTCTTTAACTTGTGGGAAAACAGAAACTTTTGCTTTGATTAAAAACAGAGTAAATTGGCAACTTATGACCAAAACCCACGAAGGAATAAAAGCCAACATTTATCTGGCTCTTACTCTGAGCTGAGTGCCCTGCTAAGCGCTTTCCGTGCGTTCACTCCCTGGGTCCTCACGACCCCTGTGAAGTGTCCCCGTCCTACAGACAAGGACACAGCCAGTGAGAGGTTTCAGCTCACCAAGAGAGGGGTCCCGATACAGGGCCCAGCACTGGGGTCCAAGGCCTTGATTTAGTCCAAGGGGACCCCTGGATTGAGATGGGGGGACTGGGGTGGGGATGGGCTGGGCC
Organism: Mesoplodon mirus; assembly: GCF_964341445.2. NCBI lineage: Eukaryota > Metazoa > Chordata > Mammalia > Artiodactyla > Ziphiidae > Mesoplodon > Mesoplodon mirus. The sequence continues at coordinate 87,100,129 of NC_138991.1, forward strand.
ACATTCTCTCCACTGGACACCCGGGGAGGACAACTGGTGGGGAAGGCTCTGCTCACACAGGCCTGCCCTGGGTGCCACCCTCTCCAGGCTGACGGAACAGGTGCGCCCTTGGTGCCTCTGTGAAGTGGGGCGGGTAAGACGGCTCAGGGGTGACGCCCCCGGGGGGAGCAGAGCCCTGCCGCCCCCCTGCCGCCCCCCTGCTGCCCCACCAGCCCGTGCAGAGACGGACTCGCCGAGTTGCGCAGCTGGATGGGGATGCGGGAGCCGGGAGAGAGAACGGCAAACCGTTGGGTGAAACTTTGGAAAAAGGGCAACTGTGCAATTTGCCCAGGGCACACACAGCTGTCACAAGGCTTTTCCGTGTCCTTGTCAGAGCTAAGGGCCCCCGAGATCCCTGAGCCCAGATGGGAACCTGAGGCCCAGAGAGAGGTGGGCCACACATACACCTTTTGTGTGTCGTGGAGAAGGACCGGCGTCCCAGACCCAGCAAGAGAGGCAGAAGGAACGAGAGCGCTTCCAAGGCCACATGAGAATTGCGAAAGGCACCCCTTCAGGCGTCACTGCAGGTACCCGCTCGGCCCCGAGATGCTCACAGACAGACGGCGGTGCTCCCGAGGGCCCTCCCCTGGGTCCCCGTGCACCCAGCCTCCTCTGACCCTCTTCTATCCATTATTCAGTAAGCTATTGATGACAGCAAACCCTCCTGTAGAATTTTCTAGCCCCCTGTTCTGCTGTCAGCGCTCCACCCACACTGACGCACGCAGGTCAGGACTCTGGAAGGCAGGCAGTGTGACTAGACCCACCTCACAGGTGAGGCACTGTAGCCGGGTCACGCGCTGGGAAGTGGCAAAGCCGGGCACGGCACGTGGACCGGAGAGCCTGGCGGCGTCTGTATCCCCGCCGCCTCCTCCTAGGTCCAGGAGCGGGGGTCCCAGGGGGCACATGGATGGGAGTCCTGCAGCTACTGTAACAGATGACCACAAACGTGCTCCACACAACAGGAGTTCACCCCTCACAGTTCTGAGGACCAGGATCCAAAATCAGGGTGTGGGCGGGTCACACTCCCCCCAGGGGCTCCGGGGGTGGGGGGTCCCTCCAGCCTCTTCTGGCTTCCTTGGCCCCAGCCCTGCCTCCATCACCACATCCCTCCTCTGGTTTCTCTGTGTCCTAACCAAGGACACACGTGACTGCATTTCAGGCCCATCCAGGGGTCCAAGGTGACCACCCCACCCCAAGATCCTGACTCCATCACTTCTGCAAAGACCCTTGTCCTAACCAGGTGGCCTGATGTCCTGGGGGCAGAGGCCACCGCGGGGATGAGGCTCTGGCTCCCGTCCCTGGGCCAACCTCAGGGGCAAAACACCCGATGAGACAGACACTTGCTCGTTCCTCCAAAGTGTGCAGTGGATCTGGACGCACCCGGCGCAGGCAAGGAGGCAGAACTCAGCCTTTCTGTCTCGGACAATCTTCCCCGTCACTCACACGGCAGAGAGCAAGCACCTTGTCATTAAGGAGATATATTAAGCTGTTTAATATCAGGTTTTCAGCTGGTAGACGTTCTGGAAGGGAGAGGAGGCCGCTCCCTGGCAGTTACCTCGGCGAGACCTTTCCGTCAGTATCTCCTGCCAGTTTTGGCAGCGCCTGTCCTGGCCCCTGCGGGGCTGGGGATCTGTTTGGTAAAACACGCTCTTCCTACTGAGAACCTCCAGCACCTGTTGTCCACTCCTACCAACCTATTTTCTTTTGGGGGAGGATTTCCCTGAAGGCTATGGGCCTCATAATGACCACACCCAAGGACGGGTTCCCCCAGCATCTTGTTACTCGCCCACAGACCTGCCCATGCCTCGACCGGCCACGCCGTGAGCCACAGCCAGAGCATCAGGACCAATCAGCGATTTGCCGCTATCAGGTGATCACGAGGGGCCTTCACACCCGCTGATCCCCCTCCCCTTGGGTCTCCAAGAGACACGGCGACAGCTCTGCAAAGTAGGACACAGGGGACAAGTTGCTCACTTATGGTTGGGTGGAAAAATTAACTCAGAAGAGACTCAAACCTCTTATGGTCAATTTCATGAAAACCAATTTAAAAACAATTCAAAGATCTGTAACTGCAAAAAAAAGTCTGAAGTCGTTTCCATTTAAAAATAATTGCAGTGACTCAGACTTGCGTTCCAAAGCAAAGGGTCGGCGGGGGGTGGGGTGGGGAAGAGATTTGCTTGAAAGTTTAAGATCTATTGTGTTCTAAATACTTTTCTGTCAGCTCATCTGGAATTTGGGGACATGACTGAGGCATGAAATCAGAGTGGAAGTGAACGCTCCGTCCCCGGCAGCCGTGAGCACAGGCCTCTAGTTCTTCTTTCCGTATTTAAGCCTCCGTCGCTCATCTTTTTATTCAAGGTAAAAAAAAAGATGCTCAAATCTACTAAACCGTGTATTAAATATTTAGCACCAAGGCTACTGCTGTGATGTTGTTTTTCCTGCTGAACGAAAAACAAACTCAAGCCCGAGCGTAGGGGTCGATTCCAGCTTATTTTCGAGGCTTTTTAAGATGTCAGGTCTGCAAAATTTCCTTTTAGGGCGTAAAAAACCACCAGCTGATCAAACTGCTCTTGAGCTGCCCGACTTGGTTTCTTCCCTGGCGTGTGGGAACGAGGACCAGAGTTTCCTTCCTTCTTGTCACCTTCTGTCCCTTTCACGATAGCTCAGTGACGGCCCCCAGAGACCCTAACACCAGGGAGAACCTCCATGCTGCTGTTCAGGAGGATGTTTTCGGAAAAAATGACTTGCTTGCTTTGATTTGAACAAAGGGGATAATCTTTTCCAGAAGCTCCCAAGGAAACGTTTGTCACGGTCAGCTGGGGCGGGTGTCCTGACGAGACTGGGGGGACTGGGAGACGGCACAGCCCCCCACCTGCTCGACGGGGGCAAAGCAGGGCGCAGGGGGCAAAGCAGGGCACAGGGGCCAGAACTGCGCTCTCTGCAGGTTTTACTAACTTCTTACCATTTACCCATTTCCCTGCCTGCTTCCCTGCTACTGTTATAGAATTGTTAATAATTTCCTTTTTCTTTTATTTTGTCAAGCAAAGGAATTCCCAGCTGCAGGAGCAGCCGGAGACAGTGATCTCCCGCGGTTGCCCGAATCAGGCAGTTTTGGCCGATGGTGAAACAGCAGGGTGTTTGGGGAGCCGGAGGGACCGTGCCCTGGCCACTCGAGCCCATGGACAGTAGCGGCCCAGCATAACAGCCAGGCCAGCCACATGGAGCCACCCAGGAGCCCGGGGCGGGCGGTCCCCTTGGCCACGACGCTGGCCTCACAGCTCTGCGGGCGGGCATTCCCTCTCTGAGCCTCTGGGTCCTGTCTGAATGGGCGAGGATGACGAGCCCCTGGGGCTGCAGTGGGGACCAACTAAGAGAATCCTCCCAGCGCTCAGGTGTACCAGCGCCCAGGGCACGTGGGAGGTGGCGGTGCTGTGCTGTTCTCAAGGTCCCCCTGCCTCGGACCCTTGGGAGTCTCTGACTGGGCAGCACCAGGCCAGCCTTTCCTGGGGGCCTAGGAGCTCAGCTGGTCAGAGGCAACCATGTCCTCCACGTGGGGACATGGGGACGCTTGGACCCCGGGGAGAAGGCTTGCAGTGGACCCGGCAGCGAAGCAAGGATTGGAGCAGGAGAAGCCCCTTCTCCAGAGACCCTCCCCCGAGGCCCGGCACCACGCTCCTCAGGCAACAGCCCCCCACATCTCAGGTGAGCCCCTCTGTCCCCCAGAGCCTCCTCCTGCCCTCTCATTTCCTCAAGACACTCACTCTCAGTGACGGTGGATCTCGAAGGTGGGCAGCTGACTTCCGATGGTGCTGTCGGGCAGAGAGCCCAGGGTGGCCATGCAGGCTCAGCCGGGGTCCTGGCTGCTCTGCCCCAAGCCTCCACTGGGCCAACAGCTCTGCCCTGCTGCTGACAAGCTCGGGAGAGTCTCTCAAAAGCCTGTAATGGGTTGTTACTTGTTTTTCAATTAAGGAAGTCCACGGCTTTCTGACTATAAAAATAGCCCATGAAATTGGAGACAACCTGAGTGCCCTACAACTGGGGGCCTGTAAGGTGATCAACCACGTGAGACGTGGTGTCTGGTCATCACTCCCAGTGGCACGGGGAGGGCACCGTGCAGATGCACCAAAGACCAAGGACAGGACCCGGAGTAGCTGCCGGGGAGCCCCCTGCACACTCAGACCCTCACAGGCCAACCGCAGGACCCGTCCACCCACCCCCGGCACAGGGCCTGTGCCGGCCGAGGAGGCCCCCCTGAGCCTGGGGCACCAGGCTCTGCAGCTCTGGACGTTTTCTGTTTGCACCACGTGCAGAGGCCAGGACGGCGCTCAGAGGTCCTGCTCCTTCAGGCAGGGGCCACGTGGAGACACCAGGTGCTGCTCTGAGTCCGCGGGAGCCCCGCACAGCGTCCCCACTAGGCTGTACACGTTAACTGCAGGAGTTTGGAGCCCGAAGCTCCCCTGGGTCCACTAGGCCCTGTGCTTACTGGAGACATAGATGGGTCACACCCAGGGCTCAGTGGGGGGGTCAACTGAGGTTGTAGACAAACTGCAGGGCTCTGGGCAGCCCCGGATCCGGAGCGGAGGTGGGGCCCTCCCCCGAGGTAAGTGCAGGAAGGGGACTCTGGGTGCCAGAGACCAGCTGAGGTGATGAGACCAGGCCAGCGGGGTGCAGAGTTCCAGAACGACCCAGCGACCCCATCTGTACTTAAATCCCACAGTGGCTCAGGGAGGAAACAGCCAGCCCGGCTGCCCTGCTGTGCGCCTGGTGTGCCTGGTGCGCCTGGTGTGCCCCCCGTTGCAGGCGAGGCCGCCGAGGCCCAGGGGAGCTCAGGGCCCACAGGAGGTGGCACTTGCCTCCCTCAGCAAAGGAGGCAGCTCTGTGGCTCACAGCCCAGCCCCTGCTGTACAGGATCCATGCGGCATGTCTGACGGGAGCATCAGAAGAGATTAAGTGTAGGAGAGGCGCCGTCTGGCTCATATATAAATCGGCCCTGGAGAGCAACACGCAGTACAGGGTCACGGACAGCAGAACCGCATTTTACACACTCAGCTGGGATAGCCGCTAACCACGCAAGGCTGTACCGGCACCTGTGCTGCAGGTAAACGTGGCCATGGCTCCCTCTCTGGCGGCCAGGGGAGCGCAGCGTTTCACGGAGCCTCTTTAAATCCTCTCCTCGTAAAAGTGATGAGTGGAAATAGCGTGCTATGGTTTCACGCTTTGATAACGAGGCACAGAGCCCCAGGTCCACCGATGCGGTGGCCACGTGGGGACCACGGAGAACACCACCCTAGTCCCTCTGCCTGTCAGCCCTGGAGGGAGCGGGGAGGGAGGAGGTGTCAGGGAAGAGCCAGCCCCTCCAGTCGCCTCCCACATAACTGTTCCAGGGACAGATAACCTCACAGAGTCAAGTCCCTTGCGACTCCTGCCCTGTGTTGGCCCCAGAGAAGCTCACCCCACCAGGTTGTAGCAAGCGGGCTCCCCCGGGCCAGTGCTCACGACAGCTGGATGCGGTCCTAGGGCAGAGGCGCCCCAGCGAGGGGCAGCGCCTGCTCAGGGCCAGGCAGTGGTCTGGCCACCGTGTCACTAACCCAGAGGCAGTGCAAGTGCTGGGAAGACAGCCGAGAGGGCGCCCATCCGAGCGCCACACCCAGCTGGACATCCTGGTCATCGGGAGGCCCTGGCGGGGCCTGGAGGGCAGGCAGTTCAGTGAGGCTGCCCGCTCACGCCCCTGGGCCCCAGCCCAGGCCTGAGCAGGGCTCAGCAGGCTGAGGTCGAAACCGCCAGGGGAGGCCCTGCCCTCCAGCACTTCCTGTTCTCAGGCCCGCGCTGCCCCCTGGCGGGCCAGGCTGTGGCTGGGGGGCGGCTCGCGTGTCTGCGGTGGAGAAGGGCTGGCTGGCCAGAAGGCGGTTCTGCAGCTGCCTCTGTGTGTGCACCTCGGCTACGAGGACCTCCTGGACCTCCAAACAGCTGCTCAGGGATGGTTTCTCCAGGAGATGCGTGCGTGCACATACACACGCGCGCGCGCGCACACACACACACACACACCCCTGTTCTTTGCAAAAGTAATGCAGGTACTTAGAGCCTCTTCACGTGCAATGCCTCTGGGAGGAGTGGGCAGCGTGGGCGCCACACCAGCAGAGACCCCGGGTCCAGGGTCTCCGGCCGGCCGAGCCTCGGCCTCACGGTGCCTGACAGGCCTGGGACCTGACGTCCAAGACCCTGGAACCAAGCCCGGGCCGGCCTCCCACGCCTGATTCACGTTTAAACCCTCTGAGACTCAATTACCTCCTCCTTGAAGGAGAGTGGTGATAAAGTTAAAATGTGACGTGTCAGCTGCAGGGGCACTGGCTTCGCCGGCCAGAGTGGAGGCTGTCAAATCCTAACAAACCTGAGGAGGTGAGGGAACAGCTCTCACTGGGGTGGAGAGCCGCGGCCGAGCGTGGTAGCCTCAGGGAGACCAGGGCGTGGCACGAACAAGGAGCACGTGGTGGGCAGAGGCGGCCATGTGTCCCTGCAGGGCGGGCAGCAGCCCCTGGACGGACGTGCAGACACAGGCCCCTCCCCCCGCAAGGCCACACACACGGCTGTCCCTCCAGACCAAGGCTCCCAGAGCAGGACAGAGGGGAGCTGCTGCCCGCAAACAAAGGGAGTGAGGCCCCAAGGGCCAGAAGTGGGGTTAGGCCTGGCCCGGTCCAGAGGGACAGGTCATTCACAGCCTGTGACCTGTCCAGGTTCTGTGTACGGCCATCACAGACACTGGCATCAAGCCTGGGCACCACACCCTGCCTTGGAATGAGCTGCTGGAGTGTAGACCACAGGATGGCTGCCCTGGACAGCAGCTCTACTGAAGCCAAGCTGAACAGAGCCCGACCCTGCCACCCAGCACTGTGCTCCTGACACAGCCCTGCCCCCCAGACGAGCCCTCAGAAGTACAAGAGCGGTCAGGGCAGCCCCACTAACAACATTCTTTAACTGAAACCGCCCACAAGTCCATCAACAGGAGAGGGATGAAGAAACCGGAGGTTTTCACAGAGTGGAATGTGACTTGGCCACGAGAACAACCAGCCACGGGAGAGGCATCTCTCGGGCGCACGGGCAGCACGGGTGGGGGCAGGGGGCGGGGATTCACTCGCCGGGAACCGGGGGTGGGGGGCAGGAGCCACCCTAGGAGGAGGACACTGCAGCGGCCACAGGGGTCTAGGGGCTGTCAGTTGGTCCTGACCTGGTGCTGGTTACCTGGTCACCTGGTTACTGGCGTGTGTTGTAAACATCCGCTTACCATCTGTGTGCGTTTCCATATGAATGTTCCAACTCAACAGAAGCGTGCGTTTTAAGAAGGCGGGAAAGCGGGGAATTACAAGTGTCGGTAGAGCTAAAATTGTGTTGGATTTTATCAGCACTGATGACAGTTGCCCTTGGCCTAACTGACCCCCTCATACAACATACAGAGGAGAGCAAGGCAGGCGGGGCGGCGGGCGAATCCATCAACAGTGAAGATGAAGCCTCTTTGCTACCGTCGTCACCCAGGCACTGGGAAGAGGTGCGGGTATACACGGAATATAGTCTGACCTGGACGTTGGAAGGGGTTGAAGTGTGTTCCCCCAAAATGGTACGTTGAAGTCCTAACCCTGGGGACCTGTGACTGGGGCCTTATTTGGAAATAGGGACTTGGCAGATGGGATTCATTAAGAAAAGGTCACAGTGAGTCAGGGTGGCCCTGAGTCCAGTGACTGGTGTCCTTATAAGAAGAGGGGAATTTGGACACAGACCCGCAGGAGAGGCCATGCGAAAACAGAGGCAGAAAAGGGAGTGACCTGGCCACAGGCCACAGAACTCCAAGGATCGACAGCCACGCCCAGAAGCTCGAAGAGGCAGGAAGGACCCTCTAGAAGCCTTCGGGGGAGGCGGTCCTGCGACACCGTGGTTTCTGACTCTGGCCTCCGGAACTGAGGAAGAAGAGCTTCCTGATTCTCTAAGCTGCCCAGGTCGTGATGCTTCCCGAGGGCAGCCCGGGACACTCACACAGTGTGGACGCATCGGGTTAGAGCTCAGCTGTTGTTATAAATTAAGGAACCAGAAATGAACCCACATGTTAACGACGTCAAAGACGATGATGGCCACTGCTTTGAGATCTGAGTAGGGACAGTGCAGTGGTCACTCCAGCCACATCTAATGCTGGCCAGTGCCCTTGGGTGCCCTCGGGCACTCTGAGCTTCAGTCTCCTTGTCCACAACAAGGTCTGTGGGGTAACAGTGGCCTCCCTGTCTGGGTCCGTGAGGCACTGTGCCTGGCGTGGCGCCCTTTCGTGCACCCACGACCTCGGCCTCATCTGCCTCCAGGCTAGGGGGGTGCCTTCTTTGGGGGCGCCTTCCACTGTCCCCCCAGCTCCTGAGCCCTGCATGACAAGTGCTCGGTAAGCCAGACTCGAAATGACCCAGTTCAGACTCACTGAGCCTGGCCCGTGGGGTTTTTCTCCTCTTCTTCTGCTATGCAAGTGATGCTGGGTCTGTGGAGCCCCAGCGACCGGCTCGTCTGTCCTGCAGGTGTCGTCTTGCTGTTGGAGTTATTTTCCCCTCAGAGCTACCACAGGGGCAGGTGTGCTTTCCTTCCCTCCCTGCGTCTGAACACGCTTTGGGTCCCAAAATACACACGGCACAGAGGGCGCTGTAGCTCCGGATTCCAAACGCTCAGGAGGCGGCCCGGATGTTTTGGTGAAAACGGACCGTTAAAGCAGCCTCGCCAGGCCACGGGGAGCGATGGGTTGCCTGCTGGCAAGTGACCTGAGCAGAAGCGCGGCTGCAGCTCTGTTTCCAGCCTGCATTCAGCTGTTGCGCCCTAAATAGCCACTGTTCAAGTGCACCAAATAGTCATCATCCCTCGAATGTTTGCAAGTCACAATTGCAAACTCCAGCACACCCAGACAATCAGAGAGCAAGGCCTGACTCGGGGAGGGGACTGCAGTGGCTCCTGGAGCCCCACCGGGGCTGAACTTACTGTCTTCCTTACTGGAGATACAGAGGTCCCAGAACGGCAGGGGCCCGAAGCCTCCTGTAAGCCAGCCTCATGCAGCGTAAGGCAAGCGAGGCCCAGAGAGGGGAGGGAGTGTTGCAAGGTCACACAGCAAGGATACTCTCTATGGCTAGGCCTCACCTTCTAGGGGCCTCCACGTGCACCTGCTCCCTGCCTGGACCCCTCCCCCCCACACACACACACATGGCCCCGCAGGCCACTGGCACCTAGGTCAGAAGCCTTCACTCTCAGCCCCGACCACGTCCGTCACTGTGCCCAGGGGTTCTGCCTCTCCCAAGTGTCTCTAGGAGCCACGCTCATCCCCCATCCTCACGCCTCCTCAGGCGCAGACGCCAGCACCTCCCATCTGACACCCAGTAAGCCCTCCCACCCTCCCCGCATAACGTGGCTGACTGACACTCCTGGAAAAAATCCAAACATCCAGGCCCAGATGCCCTGCAGAGTCTGACCCCTGCCCCTCTCCAGCTGCCTGGACTCGTCTCCCCTCGAGTTCTGTGCTCAAACACAGAACTGTCCCACAGAACTTTCTGTGATGCTGGGCGTGTCCAACACGGCACCACCAGTTACGTGCAGCCGCTGATGCCTCAGGTGTGGCTGGTGTGACCGAGAGACTAGGTCGTAACTTCATCTCACTTAAATTAACCTCAGTATAAACAGCCGTGTGATGTAGTCCTCTGCACAACAGCACTGGTCCTCCAGACCGTAGAAGCCACCCGGTCCTGGAATGTGCCGCCTCCTCCAGGCCGGCCTTCTGGCCTGGGGTGCTGTCCGCCTGACCGTCACACTTGTGCTCAGGCCTCAGCTGGAGGTCACTTCTGAGAAACCTTCCAGCTGCCTCCCAAGTGCTCACCAGCCCTCAGTCTCCCGTCTGCCGTCAGTGGCTCGTTCTCTTGTTCGTTCTGCAGACGTACGTGTAGCACCCACCGAGGACCAGGCCCTGCGCGGTGGAGCAGACACACTGCTCTCTGTCCCGCCCTAACCAGCAGCAGTGCCGGGCCTGAGTCACGCCTGCATTCCCTGAACCTGGCAGGAGGCCAGGCCGGGCTCAGTGCTCGTGGGGTGACTGAATGCATATCTCTGCCAGCAGGTGGTCACAGCTAGTGTTACGGGCACACCTGGACGCTTCCTTTGCAAGAAGCAGGTTGAGTCCTGTTGCAAAGCCTGTACAGTCTGGTGCATTTGCCCAGCCCCACCCTGACTTGCCAAACACCAGCTCCTCCCGGCTTCCTTCTATAAACTTGGTGTCCTGTCTCCTAAACCAGTCCAATAGAGTTTAGACCTCAAACCTCTTCCTACAATGCTTTTGTTGACAGATGGATAAACTGAGTCCCAGTAAGGGGGACTGAATTTACTGGAGGTCACACAGCAATGGCCTTGCCAGACCTGCTGTCACCGTGGATCCATCACTGCTTCCGAACTTCAGCCACACACATCACCTGCACCACTATTACCTAGCATGTACATTCTTCGATATTAAACTTTAAATACTACACCAAACGCATGAGCAACAACATAGTAGTTAAACCCCACATCCTCCAAGTGAGAAACTTGTGCCTCAGAGGACACCGCGTATGTGATAAGGGTCTTATATCCAAAGTACATAAAGAATCCTTACAACGCACTGACGGAACGACAACCAACCAAACAACGGCAAAGGGTCTGCACAGACGCTTCTCCGAAGAAGCTCTAAATGACCAACAAGGACGTGAAAAGACACTCGACACCATTAGTCAGTAGAGAACTATGAGTCAGAACCTCAAGGAGACACCATGTCACACACCCACCGGGATGGCGAGGACCAGAAAGGCGGATAAAGACAAGTATTGACGAGCAGCACGTGGACATGGCTGGTGGGGCTACACGTCACGTAGCCGCCCAGGAAAAGCGTCTGCAGCTCCTCAAACAGTTACACTTAGTTATTATGTGACCCAGCAATTCCACTCCCAGGCGTACAGCCGGGAGAAATGAAAACACATGTCCACCCAAAACCCTGTACATGAATGTTCATACGGCATTATTCACACAGCCAAAAAGTGGAAATAACTCAGATGCCCATTAACGGATGAAAGTACAAGTAAAATGTGGTCCATCCACACTGTGGAGTATTGTTCGGCCACAGAAAGGAAGGAAGCTCTGACACCGGCCACAACGCGGATGAACCTTGAACACATGATGCTCAGTGAGAGACGCAGACACAAAGAATCAGATAGTGTGTGATTCTGTTTACGTGTAACTCCAAGACGGGCAAGTCCACAGAGACAGAAAGTAGAGTAGTGGTTGTCCAGGCCTGGAGGGAGGGCAACATCGGACAAGGTTTTTTTCTGGAGGAACGAAAAGGTTCTAAAATTGTGGTGATGGATGCACCGTGAATCCCGTGAATATACTGAAAGCCATTGAACTGTAGACTTTAAGTGGCTGAATTATGAAATATGTAAATTACATCTTGATAAAGCTGTTAAAAAATCTTTAACACTAAAGCAAGAATACTCAGCAACTCATGGGCTAATGCACTATTTAAATATTTTTCAATGTCTATTAAAAACATATACCATTAAACTTTAAATGGTGGGGCTTCCCTGGTGGCACAGTGGTTAAGAATCCGCCTGCCAATGTAGGGGACACAGGTTCGAGCCCTGGTCCGGGAAGATCCCACGTGCCGCGGAACAACTAGGCCCGCGCGCCACAACTACCGAAGCCCGCACGTGCCTAGAGCCCGCGCACAGCAACAAAGACCCAACGCAGCCAAAAATAAAAATAAATAAAATAAATAAATTAAAAAAAAACTTTAAATGGTCATGCACATACTACGTAAATTACACTTTGCAGGCCCCCCAGGCTCTACCTCCCACCTCAGGGCTGTTCTCTCTAGACCCTCTCAGCACACATCCTTCAAGATCTCAGAGGAAAAATACTGCCACCTAATTAATTCAGAATCTTCAACTTACAAAGCTCTGGGCGCACCTGGAGACGATTTACTGGACTGTGGACAATACACCACCGAGACGGGGGGCCTGTGTGGCCGACGGGACGACAAAGACATTGTGGTTTTCGGCTATTATCCCGGATTCCTGCCAGGGAGGGGTCCAGGCCCACCTGTCACCTGGCCGTCAATGCAGCATCCGAGCTCGACCCCGCCTGGCACACCCTCCTCCCGGCACAGCTCCATACTCACTGTTGCGACATCAAGAGGCCTGGAAGGGGCCCCTCTCTACTCAAGCTCCAGTCTGAGAGGGCACAGAGGAGCCTACGGTGGCCAGAAAGTTCTATGAGGAGCCCCCTCCCCTCCAGAACCTTCCCAAGGAGCCCACATGCAGCCTAGGCCTCACCTCACCCAAATCACCCCTCATGAACGTTGGGGTTCTGTCCTGTGTGAACCAGGCTGGCCGTCCGCCCTGGTCACAGATAGCTGCTCCTTTTGCGGGGGGCCCATGCCCTGGAGCTTTGCCACAGTTCCCACCCAGCCCAGCAGCCCCACATGACCTGAATGGCCTCATGGGCTTTTGGGGGTGCAACCCATGCTTTAAAAACAATGAACCGTCTCAACAGTGCAAAAATGGCCCTGTTTGAAACTAACCAAAGATGGCAAACAACCTGGGCCCATGCAGGACAAGCAAGCCCCAGGACCATCAGAGTGGACATCACAAACCACAGGTGCTCATTTCTGGAGTAGTCTGGCTTCCAAATGTTCCTTCTCCACCATCCCCACAGTTTTCAGATGCCACTGAGGGGTTCATTTTGATTTTGGTGGCACAGTTTCTATTTTATCTAGAATAGGGATCGGGGGTCAAATCAGCTGGCCCACTAGTTTTAGAAATAAAGTTTTACGGGCAGGGCTACGCGCGTTCACAGACATAGAGTCTGGCTGCTCTCGGGCGAGGACAGCAGAGCTGAGAGGCTGAGACACAGATCACACGACCTGCGCACTCCCGACCACAGCCCCTCGCACCTGACCCCCACCGGCCCGGCACTTACTTCATGGGTTTGAACAGTGCTTGCCCGTAGTTCTGGAAGGTCATGATGAGCTTGAGTTGTGTGCCCCCCGACTTCATGGCTGCAACAGGAAGGAAAGAATACAGGGTCACCTGCTGCCTTGGGGCAGGCCCGTGAGCTTGATGATGCGCTGCTTCAGGGTCTGGGGGGACCCCCGGGTAGCGGTGGCCTGAGGCTGTGGGGTTAGGTCAGGGTATGGGTGCAAATGTGATGAGGGTCGTGGCGGTGGAGTGGTGAGGGTCCGGGACCAAGGCCTGGGGCAGGCAGATGTTTCAGGGTCAGGAAGCGCCAACCAGGGGCTGGAGGAGCCGTGCTGAGGAGGGTGGACGGGGCCTGGGAAAATGGGCCGACGGCAGAGGTGGCGGGAGGGTGCCACACTGGAGGGTTGGGTGTGCAGTGGCCCCAGCTGGCGCCCTAGACGGTGTCTCTGCTTGCCCCAACCTCGGCCCCCTCTGTTGAAGGGGGCTCAGCACACCCACCCAGCCTCCCCCATGGGGCTGGGGGCAGGGCTGAGACCCACTCGTCGGTGCCTCAGGGGACTCAGGTGAGCATGGGGACGCGTTGCACCCTCTCCCGGGGTTACTCTTGTGGTGACCGGGGTCACGCCAGTGAAGCACCTGGAACAGCGTCAGGCACATTCAGGTCAGCGGACTTCAGGGGCGAGAGAGGCAGAACCTCAAGGTCCAAGTTCCCAGATGTTTCAGGGGCTGCAGGGCTCCATGGGCGCTGAGGCCAGACCTGTCCTCCAGGTCCCCGGCCACCTGCCTGACTCCTGCTTCCAGGTCAGCAGCTCCATCTGAAGGGGACCTGGACTCAGCATCGGAGACAGTGTGACCCAGGTCTGTGCGTGAAGCTCCCCGAGCCTGTGCCCTCCCCATTCCTAACAAGATCCCTGACCCCTATTTGGATGGGCCACCCTGACTTTAAATGAATGAACTCCGTCTTCTGGAGACTGGTGGACCACACAGACACCTCCATGTGGGAGGTGCTGCCAGGTGCCAGCAGGGCCACTGACGTTGTGCCCTCGGCCTCGGCCAGTTCATCTGTGAAGTAGGACCAACGTCTGTCCTTAGGAGTCACGGTCAGGACGCTGGTCCAGCTGTTTTCACAGCCCCTGCCTTGATTTAAGGGCCAGAAGAAGCGAGGCCTGGCCCAAGGACGGCTCAGGTTTGGAGAATGTGACACCGGGAGCAGCTGGGCTCTCTGTTCTCCCCGCCCACCCCACAGCCACGGAGAAAGGCGAGAGCGCGTCCATTTACAGGCACTGAGGGGCCAGCCCCGTGGGCACCTGCCCCACGTAAGCCTGTGCTCCGGCCTGGGTCCTCGGCCCAACTCAGGGGTGCAGCCCAGACTTCAGTCCACGACACAGGCCCCAGGATGTTTGAGAAGCAACAGCTTCCAGCCTGGACTACGACTGACGCTGTGATTTGCCACAATCCAGCTCACCCTTATTGGGGGAATTCTGCTTATTTACTTGAAAGGGAAACCACAGCACCGCCCCAGGTGGAAACCAGCTCCCGCCCTGGACTTAGATGGAACCCAGTCGGAACACACGCCTGCTGGATTCCGGGGCCGTGGCTGCCAACGGTTCAAAATGGAGAAAGCAGGCGCCGGTGGGTGCAGCCGGGTCAGCACCGCACAGGCTTTGTTTTTGACCTTCAACCCGACAGCGGAGAGAGATGAGGAGGAGCTCAGCTATTCACCGTCTTCTCCGGGTCCCCAGGGGGGCCTTTGTCCTTCCTCCAGGATGACTGAAGGCCCCTCTGGCCCTGGGCTTGGGCGTCCAGCTTACTGGGCATTTTCAGTTCCCTTCCTCCGGGTCAGTCGAGCCAGGCTCCTGGGACTGGGGCATGAAGTGGTGGTGTCCCCGGGGTAGCAGGGGGACTGTAGCCTTCCTGGGCCCAGAGCCACCTTCCTGAGCAGCCCGCTCATTAGGCAGGGCAGCCCTACGGCCCCCAGGGCTGCAGGTCAGTGAGCGCCCAGGACTTCCGTCCCGTGGAGCCGTCTCCACTGCTCGGCACCACCATGGCTTTGTCCTGATCTGGATGAGCAACTGCGGGGTCTGTGCTTCAGGCCAGAGGCTGCCCGAATCCTCTCCTGCTGAGTGACTTCTTTTTAAGTAACTCCAAGTACAGAGTAGTTAATTGTGTCATTTATTCTTTGCATCCATGATTGTGCACAATAGTGATTTAATTATCAACACTACCACTGGCCCAGCCAAAGCCTCCGCAGGCCTGGCTTCAGGGTCCTGAGCCTCTTTAAAGGCGGCTAATAGCCATTACCAAGCAGCCGGGAGCCCAGGTCTAAAGAAATCTCCGCTGGCCACATGCGTTTTGTGAGCGGATCAAGGGGCTCTGAACGGGGAGCCTTGACGGAACTGTTCTGAGGGAAAGCATCGGGGGCCTCGCAGGACCCGTTCCCACGGCCACACCATTTCTGGGCTCATGTTCCAAGACTGAAGTGACCATTTGGGTCCAGACACAGCCCAGAGCTGGGGGCAGAGATGTGCTGACCGTGGGCAAGCCTGCCCTCCCGGAAGCCTGTTCCCTGATTTGCAGGATGGGGTTGGGAGATGGGCTGGATTTCTAGCTCTTCTTCCATTTTAAGCTCAAAAGGACGGCGCTGCTGAACCCTGACTCCCAAGGCAGGTTCCCGGCTCCCATGGGGCCTCCGAGGGCTGCACCCCCCCAGGTCACAGCAGTGTCAGGGGCAGGCCCTCCAGCAGCAGACAGCTCTTGTCCAGGGACCCCGGTCTGCAAACCCACCCAGCGGCTCTGCTAAGCCAAGGGCCCAGTCAGAGGCTGCTGTTTCAGCCGCTGGGTGTCCAGCGAAAACGACCAGCTGGATGTGGGGGCAGACACCCCCGGGGAGGTGTGCATTCCCCGGGGACGCCTGCAGCCTGGCCGGGCCAGCCCCTCTCCTGCTCCCCACCTAGCAGGAGCCTGGGCCTGGACACTTGCAGCCATGCTCCCGGAGGCTCCACTGGGCTCCAGGTGAGAAGATGTCCTGCTTCCTCAGGAAGAGGGGCCTTCTCTCCAGTGTGAACTTGCTGGGAGCACCTCCAGGCACCTCCAGGCACCAGGCCGCACATAGTGGGGTGAGCGTCCGGTCGAGGCCTTCAGCAGGCTCCAGCTTGCCCAGTGCTGGCCGCCCCCCCCACAGGTAACCAGCGGGGACACGGCTTCGCCTCTGCTCCCACCTCTTCCTCTTCCTCACCAAAACCTCTCAACAGCCCTGTGAGGCAGGTTTCATGGACCCACGCCCGTCTTCAAAGTCTCTGGGGCAGAAGTGTTCGGGGTTTGAAAATTTCAGATGACAGGAGTTGCAGGTGGTGTATCCACCCCACAGATCCTGTAGCCCTGAGCGGGTCGGGGGGACCCCGGAATTAAATGCACTCCATGGGAACATTCACCCCAAGTGAGAAAAACAAGGGTTTATAAACAGTCCCTCATTTTAGGTTTTGCCTCCATGTCCGTTCATGTTGGGTCGGGTTTTGCTGTCAAATGGGTTATGATTTCAGATTTGCAAGCTGGAGATTACAGGGTCGAGGATATGACCACGTCTGTGAGCCACAGGAGACACGGGGAGGCCCACAGAAGTTAACCCATCTGCCCAGAGTCACGCTGACTCGTGACTGGGGGAGCCGGGACACACCAGGCCTGCTGTTCGCTGTGGGTGATGATACCCGGGGTCCCACCAAGTCAACCTTCCCATGCTCATCAGGCACCTGTGAATGCCAGCCTGGGCTCTGACTGGCCCACGGCCCCAAGGAACATGCTGGATTAGGACCAGCTAGGCCAGGGTAGTCCAGCGGGTGAGATCAGCTCAAACAGCCCACAGGACACAGATGGGCAGGCATTCACCCCAGGTCACCCTGTCAGGCGCAGAGCAAGCCAGAACTCTGGGACGTCAGGCAGCCTAGGCACCACTGCCCAGGACCAAAGGGGGTGGGGGTGCCCCAAGGCCAGGCCCCCGGGAGAATGGGGGAGGAGGGTGCCCAGGGCGGGCAAAGCTTCCTGTGAGCCCCCGAGGCTTGTCCTCTGCCTCCGGCGGCTCCCTGGGCTCCTGGGCTCTGCTATCTGCACAGGGCAACGTCCAGTGAGAGCTGGGAGGCTGTCTGTCCCCTGAGGGGAATGGTGAGCCTGGCTGGCCTGTGGGATCCTTGCAGCCCTGCCTCTAACCAAGACCCTGAACAAAGCCCGAGTTAATACTGTACAAGACTGGGTGCACTGTCCATCTTCTTGAAATAAGAGGCAATGTGCCTGAGCCCACTTGACAGATGGGAGACTGGGGCAGACAGCAGCCTGCAACCATGAATGCTGCACTTCCCTAAACCCCAATTTTAAAACGCTGTTGTCATTTTCCCAAAAGGCCCACGCTCCCTGCCCCCTTCCATCATGAAAGCCTTCGCCCCATTCAAGACCTGGTCCTCCCAGGTGGAGGTCACCTCCTCGCTAATCACTCTCGACTTTATCTGTCCATCAGCATGTGCAGGTCAGGACGCAGCAGAAGCTTGTTGAGGCTGGATTCACCCCCAACTCCCACGGCCTGGAAAGGGGCCCTGAGATGCAGGAGGTGCTCAAGAGAATCCGCTGAACAGATGACAAATGGTCATCGCATTGGATGTTTCTCTAACGACCTCGTCTACTCAGGAGAGAAGGGGACACCCCGGCTGTGGCCTCTCCCATGCAGTCCTCTTCATCCGCATGGATTGCCTTCCAGCACAGGAGGAGGGCTGGGTGGGGCTGGGGGCCGGGAGGCACTCAGATTCCTCCTGGGCAGCAAGAAGGAGGGGAGACCACCATGGTGCCCCGGCGAGTTCTCTCTCAGGGTGAACAACCATATGCTAGGGAGAAGGGTGGTGCTGCCAAACAGCTCAGCACCGGGTGGAGACACCCAACACAGCCTCTAAAGAGCTCTGGAAACCCAGGCGCCAGCCTCGCAGGCAACTCCCAACTCCCTGGGCATCAGCCCAGGTTAGCAGAGCCCCTTCAGCCTCAGGATGGCCCAGACACCAGTAAGACAGTGCCTGGAACCCCCCACTCCCAGCACTCATGCTCCTGGGGCCTCCCTCCACCCTACGCGCCTCCTGGGACTGTTCCTCCCACCCAGGGCCTCTGCCCACCCCCTCTGCCCTTGGAGCTATTAGTGACTAATCGGGACCTTCACAAACAATTGCCTACAGGCCTGCGAACAACGGCATCAAACCTCCACACTCAGAAACCACTGCCGACACGTTTTCCTGAAATCAGTAACTGGATGCCCTGAAACTTCTGATTCAGCAGATCCCAAAGAACTCAGAGATGTCTCCTCCGAACCACTCAGTGTATGGGGCTCTGCCCTGGATAGAGTTGAGCCCTTGTCACTCCCCGCCCACACGAATCCCAGGAGCACCTGGTGGGCTCCGAGGCAGAGCCTCCCCAGACAACCAGAAGATGCTGAGCTCTCCAAGGCGTCTCCCTGCAGCTGCCAGGGGTGCCTCTTCTTAAGCCGCGGTGGGGACCCGGGGTGCACCCCCCCCCAGCAGAACAACAGGACTGGCTGGGCGGCGTCTGGCCCTGCCTGGCTCATCTTGCAACAGCAGAAGGCAGCCTCCCGCTGCCCCCAAATACTGACAGCATCGAAGGCCTGCAGGCGCCTCCTCTGGGAAGGCTGCCAGTATAACTCGCCCATGAGGTGATGCTCCAGCAAGGAGAGCTGGCCGGGCAGGGAGGGCACCTACCAACACTGGTGATCTTCTGGCCGCCGAGGTCACGCAGCAGGGCCTCCACCGCTGGGTTGTGTCGAGAGTACAACTCATAGCGGTTGATGCCGATGTGGAATTTGAGCCAGTTGGGATAGGAGTCCACGGCCGCGGCCCCTGTGGGTAGGAATTCATCCTCAGGACCTTCGTGTGGCCTGCACAAATGAAGGTGACCCAGGTCAACAGGGAAAGAACAGAACAGCAAGGTCTCGAGATGGATGGGGGAGTTGGCATCGATGCCAAGGTTTTCACTTTGGATCCAAACAAATATGGATTTATTCAGAGGTGCCTCTACTCAGACAGGACCCTGCGACGTACGCACTTTTTCTGTGGCTGTTGTTCCACCAACTAATAATACATTTGAAGGCCTATAATTCTCACTTACCCTTGGGAGATGCCACAGACAGCTATAACTAAAGCAGACCAAACCCAGACCGTCAGCGCTAGGCCCCGCCGCGTCTGTCCCAGGGTCACTGAAACAGCCTGACAAGCATGGTGTCAGCCTGGGGTGCGAGGGGCTGCCGGCTTCCTGGGGGCAGATGAGCTCAGTCTGGCGGAAACCTTCGCTGGGTGCTGTTTGGGGGCGGCAATGATTCAAGAGGCTAAATTTGATTTTCAGGAAGCAGCCTTGGGTGGGGAGAGAGGAAAGTGGCACTCACTCCAGCCGAGGCCCAAATTGAGGACCTGCTGCCAACGTGGCCCCTCCTTGTCTCTTGAGCCAAAGGGCCAGTCTGGGGGAGGACAGGCCCTGTTTGCTGCTGGAGGGAAAAGCGGAACTTGTCTAAGCGCTAATTCACCTGAAAGTGAGGCCTTTTCAGCCCCAAGTTCTGCCCCACAGTGGACACGATGGGTTACGAGAAGCTGCCCAAGGGCCCCATCCCTGACCACTGGCTCTGGGCTCTGGCTCTCCTACAAGGAGGCCCAGGCCTAGCACACTGTTCTGCCTCTCAAACTTCTGAGCCTCTCCGTGAACCTGGCCAGCAGACAAAGCTCAGAGGCCACCAAACACCTTGGTGTGTTTAGACAGAAAACACTGGGTCTGGTCCAACTGCAAAGGAGAAGGGATTTTATGAGATGTTTTGGAAACCTGGCCTTTCCCCTCTGTTGCCTGTGTAACCTTTGCAGGTACTTATTTATCCTGGCCTTGCTGTTGGTTAATATTTCACCACCCAGGGCGGCAGCATCTGCTTATTTTGATCTGTGTGGCTGAGGAGGGCCTTGGGGGAGGGGTTTAAAGCAGGACAGTTTAAAGAGATGCTCCTGGGGGATGCTACTCGCCTTTTAGGAAGCTGTCACACCGTTGCAGCCTGGGTGGGGGGAGAACCCCTTGGTTACGCCTCATGGGGGCCAGCATGCCCCTCTGATAATTTTTTCTCAGGGACTGGTTTACAAGGCTCATGAGGCCTCTCCAGACCTTCCCGACACGTCCACCAGAGCGGTGTTGCCAAAAGCACTGGCAGGCAGCGGCTTCCCAAGGAAGCACCTTCACTCACTGCCTGAGTCCCTTTGTGAGCCAGTGACCAGGGCCTTGCAGGCCAGCACTGCTTTCCTGTAAATGCAGAACTCAAGCTTCCCGGCTCCTGCCTGCCATGTCTGCCTTCCAGGTCAGTGGCCACAGGAAACAGCTCCCAAAGCACCCAGCAGCCCTTCTCAGGGAGGCAGTCATTCTGGAGACAAAGGCAGTGCCCAGAGCCTGCACGCTGCCCGCCCCACAAAGCTCCCCTTCCCAGGGCCTCTGCCATGGGGTCCACGCCCTCTGCGAGTTTCTGACCCCGAGCCTCTTTACACAGCGCCTTGGATGTGCAAGGACACTTTCTGGGGTGGATCTTTATTCTCAAGGGGCGCATGGCTGCCTTGGGTGTCGGGCCTGCCAGCACCCACCTCAGCAGCCGCAGCCCCACTCACCAGTCTGGGTTCTCCGCTGCCGCCGCCTTGGGGTTGAACCTGATGTCGCTGTTCACGTTGAAGAGGACGTCGTCCTCCGTTAGCGGCGGGATGGCTGCCTGGTACAGCGGGTGCTGGAACAGCCTGGCCAGGAGGGAGCCGTCCCCGCTCGGGCCGGGGGGCGGCACAGGTCCACGCGGACCGGGGTCTCTGAGCAGCGGCCGGTGACCGGGGTCTAAGGGTCGCAGGGCGCCGGGATCCTGCCCCGGCAAGGCGCCCTCAGCCGGTTCGGCTGCGGGTGGCAGTTTCTCAAGCGAGTGGGACGTGAGGTTGGAGGAAGGGTCGGAGCTGAAGTCCTGCAGGATGCGCAGTGTGTGCTTGTTGGGCCAGCCCGCGTCGCCGGCGGCGGAGGCTGCTGCCGGGGGCTCCCCCGGGCGTCCGCGCGCCTGGGCCCAGCCGGGTGCCGCCGCCTCGGCCGCAGGCTGCGCGCAGGAGCAGCCGGGTTCCCCCGAGGGCTGCGCTCCGCTCCGCTCCAGCTTGGGCAGCAGATCCAGCACGATGTGCAGCGCGCAGGCCACCAGGAACGCCATCAGGATGAGCACGCGGAACCTGCGCACCAGGATCATCTTCATGGCCCGGCGGGCGAGCGGGGCCTGGAACTCCGGGCGCCCCCAGAGCGCGCTCCGCCCGTGCCCTTCTAGTCTTGGCTTGGCACGAATGCGGTGCCGCGGCGCGGATCAAGGTCCATCTGGCGTCGGCCAGCTACTCGTCCCGGGGCTGTCCCACGCGTAGGGCGCCCACCGCCAAAGCGCCCGCTCGCCGGGCCATTTCGGGGCCGTTACCTCTCGCCTCTCCGGAGCGGCCGCGCCCTCAGCCGGCCGGGCCCGGCGGCCCTCGTCCGCGAAGCTGGGGGCGCAGCTCGGGGAGGCCCCGCGCACGTAGCGGCCCGCTTGGGTCTCCGGGGCCGCGGCCGCGCTCATCAGGCGCGCAGGGGCCGGACACTTAGGCCCATCCCGGCCAAGGCGCGGCGGCCTGGGGTGGGGGTGGGGGTGGGGGATGGCGGCGACCGCGCGGCGCAATCCGATCCGAGGCTCGGCGCAGTCTCTTGCGCTGCTCCGTGGGCCGCGCTAGGCGCCGGGCCGGCCGGGCGGAGAAGGGGCGGCTCCTTCGGGCAGGGCTCGGTTCTCTCACGCTGCGGCCCGCAGGCGGGGACCTGGAGGGGAATGAGGGCGCAGGGCCGCGGGGACCGAGGAGGGGAAGGGAACGGGGGGGCGGGCGCACGGAGCGTCCGGCGAAGTCCCCGGGCAGGTGCACCGGCCGTCCCCGGAGCGTAGCCCCCGCACAGCCGAGCCTCTCCCCGGGCGGTCAGATATCCGAGCGCCGCGGAGCCGCCCCCCGCGTCAGCGCCCGCAGATTGGCGGAGCCGCAGCCCCGCGAGCCCGGGCCTACGCTGCTCCCTCTGTTTTCTCCTCCCCTCGGCCGCGCCCCGCGATGCTCTGCAGCTCCCGGCCCGCTAAAGAGAGGGCGCTTTCTTCCCGCGGTTTGCCCGGAGAAGACAGAGAGGAAAGCAGACGGCGCTGATCCCGCGCTGCGGGTTCTGCCGAGAAGGGCTCCTCGGCCTGGCTGCCGCGCCCAGGACCTCGGCCCGCCCGGGGCAGGCCGCCGCCAGCTGCAGCCTCTCGGCTCCTCCCGGATAAGCCGAGGGCCAGAACCCAGGCCAAGTCCCTCCCCGGAGGCGCTGGGCGTCTGCGCCGCCGGATGAGCTCCCTCTGGGCGGCGACCTTATGCCCCACGCCCCCGCCTCGGGCGGGTGCCGCGCCCCAGGCGGCCGCCGAAGGGGAGGAGGAGGGGGCGTTAGGGTCGCCACCGCTGGAGACGAGGAGAGGAGCGGGGTGTTGGCCCAAACCCGGAGGGGAGGCCCGCACCGGGGCGAGGCTCCTGCACGCTGGGGCCCCATCCCACCTCGAGGGGACCACGCCTGCGCCTTAACTATGGCGGCGCCGGTGCCCCAGTTAGAATTCGCTTGGCACAGAGAGGTGCCCGGTGTGTGCGGGAGGCGGCACCTCCCTCGCTTTGGGCGGGACTGTGTGTGTGTGTGTGTGCGCGCGCGCGCGCGTATCAGTTGGCCTCGCCAGATGCGCAAAATTGGCCACCTACAGCCAGGGGCGTGGTACTTCTGTGCCCACACAACTTCTGGACCCCCAGCCCCCAATAGGGAATATTTTTTATTTAATTATTTATTTTATTTATTTATTTTTGACTGCGTTAGGTGTTTGTTGCTGCGCACAGGCTTTCTCCAGTTGTGAAGAGCGGGGCCTACTCTTTGTTGTGGTGCACGGGCTTCTCATTGCGGTAGCTTCTCTTGTTGCCAAGTTCGGGCTCTAGGCGCACGTGTTTCAGTAGTTGTGGCTCACGGGCTTAGTTGCTCCGTGGCATGTGAGGTCTTCCCGGACCAGGGCTGGAACACGTGTCAGGCGGATTCTTAATCACTGCGCCACCAGGGAAGCCCCCCAGTAGGGAATACTAATGTGCATTTCGGCCTAAAGTCATAGTTGGGAAGGTAAGTGAACCTGGCCAAAGGAGACGTCACAAACACACCTACCACAGGCTCACTGCCCCCTGCCCTTCAGGGGCTGCAAGTTTCCAAGGACGAAGCCTCTCTGTCAGGACTGAGGGGAGGCCAGTCTCTGGTGGGAGCGCTGGGGTGGGAGCCCTAGTCTCCCATTGACTCACTGTACTGCCCTCTCAGGACTGCAGTTTTCTCTTGCATGGATTCAGGGTCCATTTTCCCTGAGACTCACCATTGAATCTCAGTGCCTGGCCCAGTGCCTGACATTCAGAAGGCGCCCATTAGATACTTGGGGTGAAGGAGGGGAGTCCCAGCCCAGCAAGTCAGTGAAATAGATGTTTCTGAGGCCATCTGAAGTAAGTGAAGGGCTGGGCCCTCCTGGAACGGGGTCTGGAGGATGTGTTGGGGCCAGGGCTGGGGCTGGGTGGGGACCAGAGGGTGAAGGTGGACTTGACTGGAAATGGAGCGCTTGGGGGCATTTTCATCCCCTGGAGATAGAGCCCCTCCCTCCCTCCCTCTCACACTGACAGCACCATTTGTGTGCAGAAGAGGTGACTCTGGACGGGGTTACTCAGAGGGGCCGAGGGGACGCTGTGCAAACTGAGACGGAGGTTGAGAAGCACCAGCCCCCATCTGGGGGAGGGGGAACCAGGCAGGAAGGAGCTTAGGTCTGTGGTCACCAGTGTCTCCCTGGGCCTCGGGGTTCTATAGGCTCCAGCGCCCCGCCCACCCACCCAGGCCTCCCATGTTCAGTGTCCTTAGGGTGGATGTGGGGTGAGCAGATCCCATGGACCATGGACATTAAGAGTGGGGGCCTCACTGGGGCCCCCTGTGCACTTAGGTTACCTCTCCCCCCACCCCCGTCATTCTCTTGGGACATATATTATTTGGACCCTACCACTGGATGGCTCCCGTGCACAGTTCTTGGTTTATCTCAGCTATCACCTTGGAAAATCATTGTCTCACTAGCTTCGCCCCACTTCCTCTCATCCCGCCACTCTAATTATTTTCCCAGCAGCGCCATCACCGTGTGAAGACACTGTACCGTCTTCTGTTCTCATTTATGGCTTGTATCCCCTGAAATGCACATGCTCCACCAAGATCAGTGCCTTGTTCACACCCGTGCCCTGGGCAGATGTAGGGCATGTGTCAAAGGGACCACAAGCCACCATCCAACTTGGGGTCGGGTGTCAACAGGCGACGGTGACGTGGAAAACGCCTTTGAACACAGAGCACTCACCACAGGAGGTCCGAGTCCTGCCTGGTTCCTTATATTTCGCTCTGAGAAGTAATTTGATTTGGCTGAATGGACTCATCCAAGGAAATATACACATGCACACACAGAGAGGCACAGCCACAGACAAATACACACACACACTCAGAGACATACACACAGGTACACACACATGCACGCAAATGCACAGGGTCCGAAGCTCCCTTAGGCCTCTGCTGTACTGTCCCTGGGCAAAGGCCAGGACAGGTGGGCTTACTCCAGGAAGGGCACCAGGAGGTTAAATGCGGCCTCATCCAAGACTGAGGAGTAGCACTGGGAGCTTTTTCCTCCCAAAGGCTGGTGCTCCAATAAACCAGTGTTAAATATGTCAGGTGGTGCCAGGAATTACGTAGAAAAATAAAGTTGGTACCACAGAGAGGGAATAATGCACATTCTGGGTGAGGGGACTGCTATTTACACGGGGACGGCCCCTGAGAAAAGGACATTTGACTAGAAACCTGCATGGGAGGGAATAAGCAACTTGGAGGCCTGTGGGGCTGGAGTCCTTGGCAGGACCGGCCCTGGTCCCGAGTGGGGTCACCTGGATGCTGAGCCTTGTGTTTGTTGAGGATCCTGGGCAGGAACCACTGTATGACCTCACCTGGGCTTATCCAAGGGAATCCGACTGGAGGCCCCGGCTCGAGGCTCAGCAGCTGCCCTGAAAGGACAGGAGGAGGATACTGGGGCCGCAGGAGTGGGTGCACCTCACAGGATGTGCTGGGACTGGGCCAGAGGACAAATGGCGGTTCCTGTGAGGAGGGGTGCTCCAGGCAGAGAGAGATGAGGTCCCTGGGGACAGACACAGGGGAGACGCCACCTGCCTCTTACCCGTTTAGGGCCCCTGGTTCCCCCACGTGCCAGGTGCTCCTTCCACCCAAAATCTCCCCAGGGTGTGGGGAGCCGCAAGTGGGCCTGGCTCAGGGGGCTCTGTTAATCTTTTCAAACAGAAAAGGCTGCAGGTGGTGACTGGAGACGGGAGAACAGGGCAGTGGCTGTCTTTGTGCAGAAGGGGAGACGTGCACACACTCGCTTGTGGGTGTCATGTGAGGGTGTGGGACCAGCACTGGAGCCTAATCCAGTGTCACCTGTGAAGTGGCACCTGGAAACCTGGGACAGGCTGGGAAGAGACTTGGGCCGTGAAGTTAGAGCGTGCGTTTGGGGCGGGAGGGGGAGGACTGTCCCAGGACCTGTGGGCCGACAGCTGCAGGGTGACAGTTGTCCTGCAGGGCTGGGGAACATTCCAGGAGGGCCCAGGACCCTCCTTCCTGAGTTGGGGGTGTAGAAAGGGGAGCAGCATGGCCTGCAAGTTGGCATGCCTCCTCCTTCTGGGACACCAAGCCTGCCTTCCCCACTGCAGCCCCTCTGTACCCGGCCAGCCCGTGTCCAGCCTGGAGTGGAGGAAGGAGACCTGGAGGGACCCGCCCACCAGCTCAGGTCCCAGTCCCACCCCTGTGTTTTCCTAAGGATGACTCATCCCAGACCCACCAGGGAGGCTCCTGGGCTGTTTACCACAGGCCAGCCCTGGCCGCAGGCTATTCTGGGAGCTGGGGGCTGGGCTAGCTGGGCTGGTGGAGAAGGCTTGTCTCTGGGCACTGGGCGGGGCGTGGGGGTGTGGGGGTGTGTGCGTGGGGTGCGGGCATCCACGTGTGCCCAGGTGTCACGGGGTTTGGGGTTTTAACCCTTGTCAGGGGGAACTGGAAAACATGGAAACATTCTTGCCCTCCCCCGCCTGCCTGGGACTTGGGGCCGTTGGGGTAATGGGCCTGGAGAGAGGGATTTACACTGACCACTAGCAGGCGGGATGCCTCCATAGGAGAGGGGGACAATAAGACCAGTGTTATCTGCGCTGGGCTTGGGGGACTCTGAGGGGCGGCCGCAGTGGGGTTAGCATCCTGTGGCCGAACCCAGCCCCACCGGCCCCACCAGCCAGCCCACTGAGTGCCTCCTGCTGGGGCTCTGGCCCATTCATCCTCCTGTCCTCGTCCCCACAGCCACAGCCTGAGGGGTCTTTGGAAAATAGAGCCCCTTTGTTCTAATTTAAAATGACAGATCAAGAAGCCAAAAAAAATGAGCAAATTAAACAATAAAAAAGCTTGACTTTATTTTGCACATTTTGTATCACTCAAATACATAATATATTGTTTTCTATCATACATGGAATAGCCACCAAAAACTGACCATCTACTGACTATAAGGAAAATAGTCAAGAAATTCCAAAGGAAGAAAATCTACAGTCTGTTCACTGAGTATGTGTGTGTATGTGTGTGTATGCACACAGACACATGTACATACAGATACATAAGCATATATAATCTACAGATGGTTCATGGAGTATGTACGTATATATACCATATACATATATACAGATACATATGCATACATCATCTACAGTCTGTTCACTGAGCACAGTGCAGTTTAATAAAACAAAAAAAGAGCTAAGCTTTAAAAATATTTCTACCTGGAAATTAATACCACAAATAAAAGCGCTGCTATATATAATTTGGGGGTTATGAAGGAAACCAAAAGGCAAATTAGACCATTTAAAAGTGAACACAGGGCTTCCCTGGTGGCGCAGTGGTTGAGAGTCCACCTGCTGATGCAGGGGACACGGGTTCGAGCCCCCGTCCGGGAAGATCCCACATGTTGTGGAGTGGCTGGGCCCGTGATCCATGGCCACTGAGCCTGCACGTCCAGAGCCTGTGCCCCGCAACGGGAGAGGCCACAACAGTGAGAGGCCCGCGTACCGCAAAAAAAAAAAAAGAACACTAATGAGAACGGCACCTATTAAAACCTGTAGGATACCACCAAAGGGGTACTCAGAGGAAACTTGGAGTGATAACCGCATTTGTTAAAAAAATGATAATGACTAAAAATAAGGGAACTAAGCTTTCAGTTAGAGAAACTAGGAAAAGAACAGTAAAATAAGCCCAAATAGAGAAGGAATGGATTCCTACAGAACAAACCAAAAACAAATGCCATAGAAAACAAACAACTGTGGAGATGGCAAATAAAACAAGAAGACATTTCTTTGAAAAGACCAGTGGAAGAGTCAAAATGCTGTGAAATCTGATGGAGAAAAAGAGGCCTCTAAGCTAAGGGGCAGTGTGGCTAGAGGAGTGAGTTCTGGTCCTGCAAACCTCTGGCCTCAAGAAAAGCAGGGGAGAAGGCGGAGTGGTAAGAATCTGGTGGTGTAAGGCCTCCTGTGCCCAGGGAGCACGGTGGGGCGGGGTGGGGGAGCTCCACGAGGGCCCCGTAGGGTGGGGGATCTGGCAGATTGAGAAGAAGGGGACAGTTACTGGGCAGAGCATCCAGAGCACCTGGGGCAGAAATGGACCTCTTGAGGGTGTCTGCAGCACCCATCTCCCAGAAGCTCTGGTGCAGGTTTTGTGGGTCTGGGTGCTGGCTGGGCACTGTTTGCCGTATTGGCCCAGCTGTGGTCTCCAGCTGGCACCATAGTGCACTCTGTCCTGTGAACTCACAGATATCACAACTCAGGCGCCTTCAGATCCAAACGGAAAGGCATGTAGGAGTATTTGGGGTGCTGCTTTGGGGCCACCTGCATCATCCAGGGCCATGGCCCCCAGGATGGGAGGGTCTGGGCAGGATGAGGGCACAGTAAGTAGAGACGTTATTAATTTAGTTGTCTCTTTCCTTTCAATAATTGAGGGATAATAGATGTCCACTGCTAACCTGAATAGCAAAAGCCAAAATTGATAAGACTTACTAAATATTTTTGTCTCCAAGTTACCAGTGACAGCATTTTGTCTTTTCTGGGGTGTAGGGGAATAATTTTAGAAGGAGGCATTTTGTAAAATTAAAAGGCATTCACCAAACATTATTTTATGCATGAATGTAATTTACAGGTTTAATGATTAGAGATGAAAATGCAAATATCAGACAAATAAGATTTGATATTTAAAGGCAAATGCAAGATTCAAGTGAGAATAAATTACAGCAAAAATTCTTATTCAGAGCCACCAAATTTCTGGATCTGGAGCAAAAACCTCATACTGACAAGTCACATAGTGGGATGTCAGGTTCTCCCTGGGGGAACAGCCTGCTGTGGGGCCCACTGACCCCGCCCCAGCTTCAGGTCCACCCTGGTGGCCCCATCCAACACCCCTGTTGCCACAGTGATGGCTTCCAGTAATCAGCCCTTTTTGAGAACTCCATCTCCTCCTCTGCCAACCCATGAAGATTCCACGTCTCCTCTGGTGTCGGGGGGCAAGCCCCAGGCTCTGCCCCCTTGGCGGGGCATGGCCAGAGGGGTCCCCTCACAGCCCTGGCCAAGGAGGACCCCCTGAGTTAGGGTTTCACGTCCAACCCAGACAAAACCTGCTGCTGTTTATGGTACCATAGAAACAGATACAGGACAGAGCTCAGCTCCTCCTCCCTCGCAAATTGGAGATTGCTGGCATTTCTGGCCCTGCCTGCCAATGCGTCTGGGGGCAAAGGGCACAGGAGCACAGCTCTGCCACTTGTCACTCAGAGGGACAGTGGCTTGGGCTCCCAAGACTGCTTGCAGGCCGACAGGGGAGGGTTTAGGAAGGGTCAGACAGTGAACACGGTACAAGTCAGGGGTGTAAAATGGTTTCACATAAATAATCTGGAAACAGCTGCCTAGAATGTTCTTTACGTTGGAAAGTATGCTTTGAGGTGATTATTCAGGGTTTTATAGGCCGTTGCTTGCCTGAGCCCCAGGCTGGCTTCTGGCTTTGCAGAAAGATGATGTCGTGTTTTACGAGTGGCAGATGGCTTTTACCACACCTCTGCATCATCGCTATGGTGTCAGGGCTGTGTGCTGCCCTGGGACGGGGTACCGCATGGCTGCACGCGGGCCGACTCAGCAGATCGGGCCTTGAGCAGGGGCCCCGGACGAGGCCTGACCAAGTGCGTTCCTCTCTGCAGCTTCCCGGCCGGTCAAGCGGCTGCAGCAAGGACAGCACCCGTGCCCCCCGCTCCATCCCGTCAGGGGTGGCGTCCACTCCAGGGCCCACGGAGGCCTCTGGCCTCCTTTATCCCCGCTTTGCTCGGCAGTCACCTGCACAAACTTCCTTGGCCAAACCCCGTTCTCTTTATCAGAAGACAACAAAAGCAGTTCTTCTTCTTCCTCGGCGCCCCTCCAGTCCAGGCCCTCATCGAGGGGTAAAGGCCAAAGCCTCACTCCCCTCGGCCCGCTCCCACTGGACGCGAGGTCGACGGACGCCTGCCTCCCGGGGGCTCCCGTAAGCTTGAGCTGCCCCAGCCTCCCAAGCACTGCAACAGAATTTGGAGAGAAGGACTGAGTTCACTCCAGGGAAATCACTGCGTTTGATCCGAAGAGGCAACAGCTTCAACTTCCCTCAAAGCTTTGCCTCGTCTCCACTCTCTCCAGAGATTAAAGGAAAACTTGGGCCCACCAGAGGGGGCCCAGCACCCACGACCCCAGCTGGGCCTCCAGGATGAGGAGTCAGAGAAAGGCTCAGAAGCGTCGGCCAGGGCAGGTGAGGCAGGGCAGAGCCCCAGGTAAGGAATGGCCCAAAGCCAGGGACAGAGGGACTGAGGCAGCGGAGATGTGAGCAGGGGGTCCAGACCCTTCTCTAAAGGATCCCAACAGCCCAAGCCCATGTCTCCAGCTCACAGGAGGGAGGAGAAGCGGGCGTCAAGCTGGCCCGCTTCTCTCGGGCACGCTGTGATCTGAGTCAGCACAGCATGGACCCTGGGCCTCCCAGGCCACACTCCCCACCCCATCCCTGTCCCTCTGAGCAGAGCCCACTACAGGCTGCTGGGGTCAGGCAGGATCTGACCGTGGTCCATGCTGGTGCCATGCAGAGTGGTCTTTATATTCTCAGAGGAGCCAGGGAGGGGCCCCTGAGAGGCTGTGGGGACGCTGAGTTCTCTTTAGAAAGCCCCCCGCCACTGGCCCTAGGCCTCAGGGGACTTGGAGGGGATGGGACCCCTCCCTGGGACGCAGCCTCTGCAATGGTCTGTGCTCCCCCATCATGTCTGACTCTCAGCCTGGCCTCTCACTTCAGAAGGCAGGTGTGGAGGAGATCTGAACGAGTTTTTCAGACTCCTCAGCAGTTTGGACTAAAAATAGGGTTAATGAGAAACAGAAGCAGGAGCGAAGGCTGGACAGACACTAGCGTCCACGATGACGCGAAGCAGTGGTGACTTCCCAGAAATCCCACCCTGCAGTCCTGGAGCCTTCGGCCCCAGTGCTGATGTCCCCTGCCCGAGCCATATCCTTCACTCTGCAGAATGGTTGGGGTGGCCCCCAGGATTGGGGTTCCCCCAGCAGCCTCCCAAGGCCCCGCATTGCCTACAGTGGGGTGTGGCCTCCCCGGAACACAGGGATCTGGAATTGCTCCCCCGGACTCTGGGCACAAAGCCAGCACTACCAGACAGCAGGGGGCCAGGTGTGACTGGGGGTACGTTGCTCAATCCCGAGTCCCCGGGAGGTGACCTCTTGGACAAAGTCACTAGGCTCCCAAAGGGCTGATGTTGCCCTTGGAGGCCTGGGGGCCTGGAGCCACGCCTGCTGTGAACCCAATCCAGCGTCTTAGGACCAAGAACAAAGTGAATATTTGGGGTGTGGCTAATGTTATTTTAGATACCTATGGAACCCACTGATCTAAAAACAAAACCGTTTTCTGAAAGCGCTGAGCTCAAAGCAGCAGAGTGTTCCTCCCCCCTGACCAGGGGGCCCGGCTCCACCTCCCTCATGGCCGCTGCAGGGGGCGGGACGGGTGGGGAGGGCTGGGGGCCTCTGTCCACCTCCCTTCAGCTCCCTCCGTCCACACAGGTCTCACAGGGTGGTCAGGCGACTTTATCAGAAACACCACAGCCTGGTGGCTTAAGTAACATCTATTTCTCAGTCAGGAGGCTGGACGTCGAGATCAAGGCGCCGGCATATTTGGCATCTGGTGACGCCTCACTTGCTGGTCACTAGCTGGCTGCCTTCTCACTGTATCCTCGTGGCTGAAGGGAAAAGAGCTCTCTGGGGTCTCTTCTCACCAGGGTCCTGATCCCACTCATGAGGCCTCCACCCCCGGGACCTCATCACCCACCAAAGGCCCACCTCCTGCAATAGTCATGTTGGGCATCAGGTTTCAGTACATGAATTTTGGCAGGGACCCAAATGTTCAGGCTACAGCAGAAGTGGTGCAGGACCTGCCTGGGCCTCATCTCATCCCAGAGTCCAAATCCACTGGCAAAACAGAAGGGGAACTGACCCCTGCCTGGACCAGCCCCCAGCCCGCCCGCCCTCCCTGCGAACAGCAGAAAAGGGTGGGAGGTGACCGGAAAACAAAGGAGCGCCCGGTGGACAGCACACAGCCTGGGGAGAGCTGGGAGGGGAGGGTGGAGGGGAGGGGACAGCCAGCAAGGTCCTCTCCCAGCAGAGAGACCCTGAGAGACCCTGGCGGACCCCTGCCAGCCCAGCTGTTGGCCCAGCTCCTGTCCACCTGAGGCCCGACCTCCACCCTCTGCCCCCACCCTGCATGCCCGGCCCGGCTCAAGGAGAGTGCGGCCACTGCACTCACACTCACACCATCTGCAAACCCCTGGCCATTTCTTCATCCACGTGGGGGCCGTCCAGCTGGCCTCCAGGCCTCGGTGCTCAAAGCAGTGTCTGCTCCAGCCATGATCCAGCGGCCTCCTGGGCAAGTTATTCCCAGTCCCTGGGATCCATCATCTCTCTTCTGCCAGGAGGACCTGGAGAACCAAGGATGCTTGGCTTCGTAGCCTCGTCGGGCTCTGCCCAGCCCTCCATGCAAGCCCAACACAGGAAGTCAGGGTGTCTGGAGCGGAAGAGGGCGCGGTCTGTGACACGGAACATTTTAGCCTCTGCGGGTGTAGCTGGTGGGAGGCTGGGCCCAATAACACTTTATTATGGACACTGAAATTTAAATTTCATATAATTCGCACGTCAAGAAATATTCTCGTTTATATTTTTTCCCAACCACTTAAAAATACAAAAATCATTTCAGTTTGCTGGTAAGCGAAGATGGAGGCAGAACAGGGCCTCAGATCTGCAGTTTTCTGCCCTGGCCTTAGACGGTTCTTTTTAAAGAGACTCTTTGAAAGAGACCCTTTGGTTTCCATATTTTAAATACAGAATATTTTATAAAGCTTCCACTTATACATATTTTTTAAAAATGTTACTCTAGGACCACACTTGCCACTTGGTTTGGAATTTGTAGATTCTGTCCTAGACTTCTGGGCCTGAAGCCCTGCCCCAGGCAGCCAGTCCCAAGAGCCTTGGGGAGGCAGCTCCCGAGACCACGCAGACCCCGGCTCACACGTATACATGGGGCAGGGCACCCCCCCCATCCACCCTCCCGCAGCTCGTTCCATCCGAAGGACCCAGGATGCCTGGAACCTCGCAGCAACCCCCAAGGCCAAGGGGGTGTCCGCCAGCTGAGGGAGGCCAGCGGTCACCCAGGCTCCAAGTGAGGAGGCTCAAAAACCTCGGTTTTCCGGGTCAGGCTCTGCTCACTCTGGACCTTGTATGTAGAGGTGTGCATACGCCTCAGAAGCACAGGGCCTGGGCTGGGGGCCGGTACACAGCCATATGCAGGTGTGGGGGCCAGAAGACAGTCCCAGGCCTTGGTCCCGGGTCCTTGCAGACGTCCTTCTAATTCAGGAGCACAGTGGGGCCTCGGGAGCGTGGGGAAGGGTCAGTGTGTCCCACATCGCAAATTTCAAATGGACACCAAAGCAAGGCCGGGAGGACGGTAGGTATCATGTCCATGCCTGAGTGTCCCACTGACACACGGCCTCCCATGGGTGCTGGAGGATCCCCGGCCTTCTCGGTCCCTGTGCAGGGGGATGGGTGCAGCTTGGGGGCAGGGAAGTGGTGGGTCATTCCCCGAATACCCCCAGATGTGTGGTAGGGACACACTGGCTTCTGGCCAGCATAGGAGGGGTGAGACCCCCGATCCCCTGGGACGGGGTCCGCACAGCGTTTCCAGGCAGAGAACCACCACAAAAGACCAGACACAGAGGTTAGGCCTGAAGCACTTTTCCAGCCTCCCCCCACAAAGAGAAAAAGAGGCAGAAACTTTCTCTCTAGGCCAAGGATAAATTAGCTGAGAGCAAACACAGCACAATGATCATTTATCATCTTGAGTCAGAGAGGGTACTGGGAATCCTGTCCTGGCCTCAGGACTCAAGGTCAGAGCTTCTGCTTTCCCTCATTATTTCTATTTTTAAAAACTGTGCTCAGGCCTCTTGCAAAAATAGCAAGAGGTGAGGACATGTCAAGCGCTAACATGCCCCCCTTTGTCAGAAAACCACAGGGATGCAGGAAAAACCGGCCAGGATCTGGGCAAGTGGCATCAAGTCGTCCACCACCAGGGTTGGTGGTCCCCCTGCTCGCTTCACAAGTGAGTAAACTGAGGTCCCCCAGGGCAGGCACACACCAGGGTCAGTCCAGGAGGAAGGCACTGGAGCCATGGGTACTGGTCCCTCTGAAACGCTAGCCCAGGCGGCCAGAAGGCCCAGGTCCTGGGGTCCTGATGGCAGGGGAGCAGAGAGAGCAGGGCTGCCCACCTGTGGGGCTCCGACCTCTCCGCTCTGACCATAGGGGAGGTCCTTCCCAAGCGGTGCCTGAGAGCTTAGATGCTGGACATTCAGTCCCATCACAAGGAAATTAGGATGTGCCCCTTTGGGGAGAGCTGAGGGACAAGGAACGTACATGTGTGCACACACAGACGTGTGTGAGTGCGTACATGTGTACACATTTGTGTGTGGATGTGTGTGCACACATGCGTGTGTGATGTGTGTATGCGTGTGTGATGTGTTTACACGTGTGTTAGTGTTCAAGTGCGTGTGCTCACGCATGCGTGTTAGTATGTGTATGCATGTGCATAGCCCCCTTCCAGGCCTGGAGGAGCAGGGATTCTTGCAAAGGCCAGGAAGCCCCTGCTCCTCCCCGCCCAGAAGTCTAGGCATCAGCCCCCATCCTGGAGCAGCTGCGTGGAGGTGAGTAAACCCAGGGCAGCGGGCCCTGCTGTACCTGACGTTAGAATCACCAGAGCAGGTCCAAGTCCGCTGGGCCCTGCGAGTCTGGAAAGGGTCACCCTCAGCTGACGCTCCGGGGCCACACTCCACCTCTCCTCTTCTGTCTCCATCTAGAATGCAGCATCTGGCTCCAGGCCCGGAGCCAGACGGGTGGCCCCGGAAAGAGAACAGAGAAACAGCAGCAGGACAGCCATCTGCTCGGTCCTCCCACCAGCCCCCCGAAGGCCCCCAACCCACCAACTCGGAGCCACGTTGGCAGGCTGGGGCTCCTTGGAAAGGACCCTCTGGGGCTGACTGGGGACCTGCCCTTACACAGAGGCCTTGTTTAACCCTCTGATCTACTCACCCCTTAGTTAACTGAACACACATCCCAAAGTGCCCACAGGGAGCCAGGCTCTGCCCTCAGCCCTCGAGTGTGGTGCGTCCAGGACGAAGAGTAAGAGGGACGGGGGCTCCCGTCCTTCCTGGGCCCAGGGCTCCCTCTCATCGCCAGGAGACCAGCGGCATCGCTGCACCTTCCCTGGGGGTGAGTGGGAGCCCCAGGGTCACTTTCAAAAAGGCCTCATGACCCCCTTGCAGGACTGAGGCTGCTTCCTATGCCAGAGCCCTGGGGACTTGGTGTGCAGACAGCCCTGGGCCAACACGGCCTTGCAGAGCAAGGGGTAGCTGCAGGGCAGGCTGAGGGGGGGAGATGGCTGTGTGGACCCCTGACAAAGGGAAAGGCACTGCACCATAAAGTGGTCCAAAGCCGGTGCTACTTACCAAATTGCCCAGGACCCGGCATCATAATATGACAGCATTTGGCTTCTCATGTTTTCTGTGGTCAGGGGATCTGGCGGCCTGGCTGTGTCTTCAGCCTTGAGGGCTGTCAGGGGGTGGGTTAGGGGTGCCATGGGTGCCCCCAGTCCATGTCATGTGGGCCCCTCTGCCTCGTCATTGGCTGCTCACAGCAGGGCAGCAGCCTTTCTAGAGGGAGAGAGAGAGAGAGAGAGAGAGAGAGGTCAGAGTCCTTATTCCCTGATCTCTGAGGAAGAGCCCTATATCCCCACACTCTCCCATTAGAACCTAGACCTGGGTCCTGGCTACACACACAGCGAGGGGGTTGCACAAGGGTGGCTACTGTCTGGGACGATAACACTGAGACGTGACACCTTAAGGGGAGGGGACCCCACCTGACCCCAGAGCTGGGCTTGTCCCTTGTTCCAAGTGTCCTGCGTGCCATGGCTCAGTTCTGAGGACGCACCCAGGTCTCCACCGAGTACAAGTGTCGCAGCCCTGCGGTCTGCACAACCTTTTTGAAAGTCAAGACCCTTAAAGCTAGGGACTTCCCTGGTGGCGCAGTGGTTAAGAATCCGCCTGCCAATGTAGGGGACACAGGTTCGATCCCTGGTCCGGGAAGATCCCACATGCCGCGGAGCAACTAAGCCCGTGCGCTCTAGAGCCCGCAAGCCACAACTACTGAAGCCCGTGTGCCTAGAGCCTGTGCTCCGCAACAGGAGAAGCCACCACAACGAGAAGCACGCACACCGCAGGGAAGAGTAGCCCCCGCTGTCAGCAACAAGAGAAAGCCTGTGCGCAGCAATGAAGACCCAACGCAGCAAAAAATAAATAAATAAAATATAAATAAATTTATATAAAAAAAGACCCTTAAAGCTATTCATCCCATCGACCCAGAAGGAAATTACTCAGCTGAAGAACAAACAAATAAAAACATAATAGCAACAAAAAAAGGCTTCCATTCCTAAAGATATTTGTGACATTACGTGTAAAATATACACATGGAGGAAAAGAACATTTCAACATTCAAGGGATGGGAGGTGAATCATGGCTGATGAAGTTACTGGAATATGATTGAGTTACGACAGGTTTCAGCATGACTTCGATCCTGAGAAACTAGTGCCAATTATGTGTTAAAACAAGGTGGTTTGTGCACTGAGACAGAGGCCACGTGGAATGTCCACATTAGTGCTGAAAATGGTAGTAGGTGTGAGCAAATGTGGAAAAGAATGTGTTAAAGTAACAGGATTATGGGTGTGTGTTTTCCTCAAATTTCTCTTTAACAGAATGATCCAGGTTTTGCTAACATAGAGGAGATGAGAGGTCAGGACAGGGGTTCCTTGCTGAGCCAGAAGAGGCTGGGGGGGTTGGGGCCCAGGGGCGTGGGAGGTGGAACAGGCGGGTCTGAGGAGGGAGAGGTGGGGAGAGGGTCTGGGTAAGGAGGCCCCGCCTCTAGGAGCCTCTCACTCAGGCTCATTGTAATTAAAGAAGGGAAGATTAATGGTGCTAACATTCTCCCAAAATGATGATGGAGAAACAAAGTACTGAAAAAAAAAATTAAGATGATGGGAAATGAGGTGAGTGCATATAAATATTTTCCCTTTAGTCAGTTGTGATCAAGGAAGGCAGTGCCTCGGGCTTTTGTGACAAGATACGTCCCTCCCCCCACGGTCCTGGCCGGCTGTCACTCAAGCTGGGGCTTGACAGTGAGAAGCAATTGCCCACCGGCTCATTTTATGGCTCATTAAGCAAGCACAGCAGATGCCTAGTCCTGCTTTCGGCCTTGAGGACAGTTTGAATGTCGGCACTGCTCATGACGCTGGACTTAGCAAAGGTCAGAGCGAATATTCATGGAATCCGAATCGGCACAGAGTCAGGGGCCAGTTTCCTCCTCCTGCAATCCTGTGGGTGTGACTAAAAGCCAGGCTGGAACACACACAATGAGGACATTGCACGACTACCTAAGGCACTGGGGAGGGAGTGGCAGGAGTCTCCAAGCGACTGACACACCTGCATCTCCGGCATCAGGACAGGAGCAGCCCTGACTTCATGAGTCTTTTTTTCAACCAAGGCCACATTTAAGGATTTCATAGGAAGCGGGGCTTTCCCCTGAGGCAGGGAGCGGCTCAAGTCCATTTTCCCTTGGAAATAGTCCTCTTGATTTTTAACATACAAGTGGTTTAGATTCAATGATTTTATACTTGTTAAAAAACATATGTGGGCCTGTAAATAAAAGTGGATAAAGGGATTAGTCTCTGAAATTTACAAACAGCTCATTTGGCTCAATATAAAAAAAAAATCACACAACCCAATCAAAAAATGGGCAGATGACCTAGACATTTCTCCAAAGAAGATATACAGATGGCCAAGAAGCACATAAAAAGATGTTCAACATTGCTAATTATTAGAGAAATGCAAATCAAAACTACAATGAGATATCATCCCACACCAGTCAGAATGGCCATCATCAAAAAAATCTACAAACAACAAGTGCTGGAGAGGGTGTGGAGAAAAGGAAACCCTCATGCACTGTTGATGGGAATGTAAATTGGTGCAGCCACTATGGAGGAGGACAGTACAGAGGTTCCTTAGGAAACTAAAAATAGAGCTACTGTATGATCCAGCAATCCCACTCCTGGGCATGTATCCAGAGAAAAACATGGTTCGAAAGGATACATGCACCCCAATATTCATAGCAGCGCTGTTACAATAGCCAAGACATGGAAGCAACCTAAACGTCCATTGAGAGATGAATGGATAAAGAATATGTGATACATATATACAATGGAATATTACTCAGCCATTAAAAAGAATGACATAATGCCATTTGCAGCAACATGGGTGGACCTGAAGATTATCATACTAAGTGAAGTAAGTCAGACAGAGAAAGACAAATATCATATGACATTGCTTATATGCAGAACCTTTAAAAAAAGATACAAATGAACTTATTTACAAAACAGAAACTGACCCACAGACTTAGAGAACGAACTTATAGTTACTGGGGAGAAGGGTGGGAGGGAGGGATAGATTGGGAGGTTGGGATTGACACATACACGCTGCTATTTATAAAATAGATAACCAACAAGGACCTACTGTATAGCACAGAGAACGCTGCTCAATATTCTGTAATAACCTAAACTGGAAAAGAATTTGAAAAAAAATAGATACATGTATATGTATAACTGAATCACTGTGCTGTACACCTGAAACTAACACAACATTGTTAATCAACTATGCTCCGATATAAAATTAAAAAAAAATTAAAGTTCAGCCCTCGATTAATTGAATGAATAAATAAATAACAAAAATATGAGGATATGTAAATAAAAGTGGATAAAACATCAAAATGCAGCTGCTGAAGGAGTTGCAAGGGGTAGGGGACCTGGAATCCCTCGACCCTGGTCTTGGAGGGGCTAGGGACACCCCTACAAGTCTGTAGGATCTGAGGGACCCCACTGGAGACCCTGGGTCCTTTAGAGTGGGAGCAGCCAGGCCGGCCACGCAGGTGGCTCCACAGGGGTGCTCCCTGCAAGCAGACTCCAGTTTGGGAGGCTGACTGGTCTGGCTAGGAGCATGGTACCCACGACCAAGAGGACTGTGCTGCTTGAGAGATCGCTGAACCACGGACAATGTGTGGCCAGAGAGACAGCTGTCGGTGGTGGGTGGTGAATGAGTGAGGCCACGGAGAGACCCTCTAGAACTTGCTTCTTCTGCCAGTGCTTGCTCCCATCAGGGAGGCTAGGACACCTCTGCCTGCCCCCAGAGTCCAAGGGAAGGTGGCCAGTCACAGAGATCCCACTGGTCTGGCCCCCCTGGCTCCGACTGTCGGGACCAGGAACTGAATAGACCCACTGATGCCTGCAGTGCAGCGGGGGCTAGATGGCCACATCCACGGAGATGCTGCGCACACCACCCCCTGCCCCATGCTGGTGTCATGGGAACCCACGTGGCCACGGAGACCGTGTCCGAGCAGCCGGTCCACAAGACTACACCTGGATTGGGAAGATTGTGTGAAGCTGGTGATGACGTGACATGAAACCATCTGCTTTCAAGAAGAAAGAGTGGGGAACGGTGGGCGCCATCAAAAGCGGCTGTGCGTTTGCAGGTTGCTTGGGAACTTTACTGCAAACATTTCTGTGGCAGAGTAGGCCAGTGTGTGTAGGCCAGGGTGGGAGTGAGGACCTGTAGGCTTGACTTAGCCCCTCCTGGAATGCCCACCAAAATTCCTGGGATGTGAAGCTTGTTCTGAGCACCCCAATTTGAAAACCCCTGGCTTGTCCTCTGGGCTGGAGGGCAGCTGCTGTGGCCCTGGATGTTCACCTCAGCAACTGCCCTGAGAACTGCTCACACTCCAGGGTGGTGCTGAAGGGACCCCCTCAGGGCCTTGAGCAGCCCTCCACGGTGGCGGGGGGCAACCTGCTAGCATCTGGCTGGGGGACATTCAGCCTGTCTGGGGTAGATGGCACAGCAGTGGTGAGAGCTGAGGCCGGAACCTTGTCCTTCCTGCTGGCATTTCTCTCGAGTAAGCGGGCTCAGGAGGTACAGGGGGAAGATGGCAGGGTCATGAGAGGCACTTGGCAACTGGTCAGGAGTAATATCTGGCCCTCATCCCTCCAGCTCCTCAGAGAAGCAGATTCTGTCTGGGGGGCAAGGGAAGTTGTCTGGTCACAGGCTGGAGCTCCTGATGGCCACGTCTGCCAGGCTCAGGTGCCCAGAGTCCCTCCACAATTTAACTTCACAGCTCAGGAACCCACTGTCGTCTCTTACCAGGATGGGAAAGCACCGTTTCCTCTAAGAAGGCCTACTGTTCAGACCCATGATTTTTTTTTTTTTTTTTGCAGTACGCAGGCCTCTCACTGTTGTGGCCTCTCCCGTTGTGGAGCACAGTCTCCGGACACGCAGGCTCAGCGGCCATGGCTCACGGGACCAGCCGCTCTGCGGCATGTGGGATCCACCCGGACCGGGCACGAGCCTGCGTCCCCTGCATCGGCAGGCGGACTCTCAACCACTGCATCACCAGGGAAGCCCAGACCCATGATTTTTATCAGATGGTTAAACTGGGAGCTGATGAGGAACTGTTGGTCCACCTCAGCTTTACTGCTGAGACCTGGCCCCCTGGTATCACACCATGAGCCAAGGATGGCGGGACATGAGGGCAGACCCTGAGGTCTGCATGCACAGCAGCATCTGCTCAGAGCTTGTAGGAGAGGGTCCTTGTCGTGGACCCAAAGCTAAGGAGAGCTCTACATGGGCCGTA
Source organism: Mesoplodon mirus (assembly GCF_964341445.2). Classification (NCBI taxonomy): domain Eukaryota; kingdom Metazoa; phylum Chordata; class Mammalia; order Artiodactyla; family Ziphiidae; genus Mesoplodon; species Mesoplodon mirus. Next base: position 87,140,699 of record NC_138991.1, read on the forward strand.
GTGGGAATTGGGATGTTGGGCCAGTGACCGTGACGCCATTCCCTGAGCCCCGAGGAACTGCCTTCCTAAAAACTGAATTGGATGCGAATGAAACCAGTACTGTGTGGCCAGGTGAGGGCTGTGTCCAGGCCCCGACAGACGCCCACAGGATGAGCGCTACTGGCCCCCGGAGAGGCTCTGGGAAGTGTGGCTCTCCTGTTCTGACCGGAGGGTTCCTTCCGTCAACACCCATTGTGTATGTGTCCCTCCGGACCTTCCTTCAAGGTAAATGTCAGCATCTTGTGGGGCCAGCCAACAAAAACAGCAGCTGAGGGAAATGTCCCTGAGACTCTTCCCTGAGGAAACCTTAAAGCTTTCAATGGGTACTTTATTCAAGCTTGAACACTGTGCTGCCCTTGACAATCGGATTTCTTTGTCTTCTGGCAAACAGCGACCAGGGGCTTTTGTTTCTACTTTCCAGAATAGAAGCCTGCTCAGGGAATCCTTCCCCAGAGCACCCAGCACAATCTCTCCATGCACATGGGGAGATGCACACCCTCTGCGAGGTCTCTGCCTGACACCTGATGCCCCAGCAGGGACGGGACGTCCACCTGCGGAGCTGGGACACTTGGTATTAGATGTGAATGTGAGAGCTAAGAGGACTGTTCTGCTTTTGCTCTGACACCACCTGCTCGGGTCTTGTGTCTTAGAAGTAGCCAGGGCCGTGCAGAACCGCGAATGTGACACAGGACACGTCTACCAGGAGCTGGACCGGGAGAGCCCTCGTTCTGAGAGATGCAGGCCGTGTCGTCCACAAACACAAGCTCACCAACTTCTTCCTGCTGATGAGCTGCATCTTCTTTCCCTCGATCTGGTGGGACTTGGTGGGCAGGCACTTGCCTGAGGCTGGCCGGCCCGAGCCCCTGGTCCCTCTGATGTGTGATGGGCCCAGGGTGAGCACGACCCCACGGTCTTGGAGACCACCTTGCAGGTTGATGTGAACTCAGCTGTAGAGCAGAGAGAAGAGGTCTGTTTCTCAAGATCACCAGCCTGAGGGAGAGGTAAGTCCAGAATGGGTCTTGGTGACTTTTGTGGAGGAGCTTCTGGAAAGCGAAGCCGCACTCAGGGAGCAGCTCTGGAGACGAGCGAGGGAGGGAGGGTCCAGCGACTCTATGTGTCTCTAAGTCCATCTGTCTGCCACAGTCCGACTCCTGGAAGTTTGCAATGACCTGAGCTAATAAAATTATGTTTAATTTTTATTTTGTCTGATTTAGTTTGGCTTTGATTTCTATTACTTTAAACAAAAAGAATCTTAGAGAGATGCTACTTCAGTCTGCGAAAGAGAAATTTGAGGCTTAGGTGATGCAATGGACTGAATGTTTGTGCCCTCCCCAGATTCATATGGGGAAATCCTAATGCCCAATGGGATGGCGTTTGGGGTTGGAGCCTTCGGGAGGCAACTAGGTCATGAGGGCAGAGCCCTCATGAAAGGGATTAGTGCCCTTGTAAGAAGAGACTGGGGTCCCCTCGGCCCCTTCCACCAAGTGAGGCCATGGCAAGGAGATGGGCATCCCTGAACCAGGAAGTAGGCCCTCTCCCGACCATGCTGGCACCCTGATCTTGGACCTGCAGAACTGTGAGAAATAAATACCAGTCTGTGGTATCTTTGGTCTGGCAGCCAGAAGGGCCCGGACAGATGGGCAGGGAGGTGTCCAGGGTCGCCTGTCTGGGAACAAGGCAGCCTTACTCAGCTCCCATTGCTTTAATCACCAATAATTCTCAAGCTCCAATGAACATGGGATTCACTGAGGGAGCTTGTTAAATGCAGACTGAAGGGCCTCCACCACAGATTCTATTCAACAGGTCCCAGGAATCTGCATTTTCCACAAAGTCCCAGGTGATTCTGGCGCAGACCACATCTTAGTGAAGATAAAATCTACTCTGCAGGACTTCCCTGATGGTCCAGTGGTTAAGACTCTGCGCTCACACTGCAGGGGGCGCGGGTTTGATCCCTGGTTGGGGAAGCTCCGCATGCTGAACAGCGTCCCACCTCCCCCCCCACAAAAAAGCAAATCTACTCTGCGGGACTTCCCTGATGGTCCAGTGGTTAAGACTCTGCGCTCACACTGCAGAGGGCACGGGTTTGATCCCTGGTTGGGGAAGCTCCGCATGCTGAACAGCGTCCCCCCCCAACAAAAAAGCAAATCTCCTGGCTGCCCTTGCTCATCCCTGATAGCATCTGTACCCAAATCCTCACCTAGAATCACAGACTTTAGCACTGTCGTCACGTCTCAACGGGTGGAGCTTGGCCCCTGAACAGGCCTGTGTGTCTGACCTCGGGGCTGGCCCTCCAGACCCTGTTAGGGACATAGGTGTGCCCCCTCCTCCCACAGGGCCTTTTGTACAGAAAGCCCAGGTGACAGGCCCATCCCCTCTCACACTGTGGGACTTTGGTCTCGTGATGAATCGTGGACGAGATCTTAGTACCCTCACAGGCAGACACGTGGCTCTGGCAACTGGACAGGGATCCAGGAGGAAACTCTGCTGTGCAGACGTGTCCTCCAGCATTCTGTCTTCCTTGTGTCTGTGCCCCATGCTCTGCCGCCTGTGCATTTCCTCAGGGGCCTCGGTGGGCCCAGCCTGGACCGAGCAGGGCATCAGGACAGACCAGCTTGAACCCCCTCCACACACACCCACAGAGAAGGAGTTCTGTTCAGACCTGAAAACTCCACTGCAAGTGAACAGCCCCAATGATCAAAACTTCACCAGTAAAATTCATATTTCTTGGGCTTTTTCTGAAGGAAAGGGAAATAGGCAATTAGGGTAAATTGTGACCCCTCTGTGTCACCAAGGGGTGGAGCAGGAGGCAGGAGGCCCTCCAGCGACCCCAGTGGAACCGCAGCCCTTAGTTTAGGGAATTTTTGAACTATGTGGACCAGCTGGCGGCTGTGCTCACAGGGGCTGCCCACGCCGGTCTACCCAGCACCACGCTCCCTCCCGTGGCCATGGCATGGTGCGGCCCTTCCCTGTCGCCCTCTAATTCTCCTGACCGGCCACAGATCCCACTCCTTCCTGAAACACTTCCCCATCTGGCTCCCACTCACCACATTTTCCTGTTTTCATTGGTCAACCGGCCTCACCAGCCTCCTTCGCACAGCGTCACCGTCCTGGCTCCATCCTGGCACTGCTCTCCCCCGCATCGCTGCCCTGCTCGTGACCGCGACCCTTCGACTCGGAGCATCGGCCTCTGACCCCCAGCCCCAGACCCAGACACAGCTCCTGGTTTGAATCCAGGTCCACGTGCCCTACAGCCTGGGGGGCCTCTCCTACGGGTCGTGTGATAGTCCGACCATGTCGTCTCACACCTGCCATGAGCCTTCCCTCTGAAGTCAAGGGTTCTGTCCATCCCCTCTGCCCTCCTTCTGTCTACCTCACATCTGTCTCGGACCCCTTCTCCCTGCCCCCACTTTTCCCCACGGTCAGATCTGCTGCCCCTTCTGAAGGCACGACTGAGGCCCCTCCCCACTCGCCTCCTTCCTCCTTCCCCCAGTAATTGGGCCGTCACCTCCTCTCAGGGAGCTTCTACTTTCCATCAGAAGAGCAGGAAAAAAAAAAAAAGAAAGAGAATTTGTGAATACCTGTGACAAGGATTGCTAGCTCGAGCTGAGGTCTAGAAAAAACTCCTGCCTTCCTGAGTCACACTCACCCCCTGCACCCAAAGAGTGGGCTTTTCCCGCACCAGCTGGGCGCCCTATGGTGCCCTCAGTTCTGACAGATCCCATGGGTGATGCCTCAACCCCTGGGATGGCCCCCACTCAGGTGCCAGGGCTAGGTTGTTACCTGTGCTTCTGACCAACCAGCTATAACACAGGGGGTCCCCTGACCTCCTCTTTGGGTTCAGTAATCTGCTACAGTGGCTCACAGAACTCAGGGAAACACTCCTTACGTTTACTGGTTTATTATGGTAAAGGATGTGATCTAGGAACCGGGCCACACAGCAGGAGGTGAGCGGCGGCGAGGGAGAGAAGCTTCATCCGCGCTGCCGGTTGCTCGCATTGCTGCCTGAACCACTCCCCACCACCCGTCCGCGGAAAAATGATCTTCCACAAAGCCGGTCCCTGGTGCCAAAATGGTTGGGTGCTGCTGGTCTAGGATACAAATGCCCAACTTTCAGGTGGGCACATGGTCACCTGAACTATTGATGCATTTCCCAGTCTCTGCTGCAGCCGGTATAGGTGGACAGGTAAGCTGGAGATGAAGATGCATAAGCAGGAGTGGTGTCTGAGAGCTTCTGGAAATCTCCTTGCAAGCTGGGAAGTGGGCAGATATGAAGGCTGTAGCTCCAGCAGCCACTTTGGGAGGGAGAAGGGAAGCCATGAGCAATGGGGTAGAAGCATTCCTGGTCACTAGTGACCCGGGTGTGAATTTCACGTCAGCTGGGAATGCCAACCTCTGTGCTTCCTTAGCATGAAATAAGATGCACTTCTGACTTGTTTTGGCCACTGTTATTTTGGGTTTCTGTTTACGCAGCTGAACCCCATCACGGGAATAATGAACAACACTTGCCACATCCGTCATTATTCCGAGGCAGCTGCTGCCGCAGTAACACACAGAGCCGTCGTCAGCGTCCTCCGCCACGTCCACGTTCTCGTGGTGGCCCTCAGTCCCCAGGCTGCTAAGAGGAACTGACGCTCTGACCCTGCTCAGGAGGCAGCTTTCGCATGCTCCGGGAAACCCATGACTCAGTGTCCACCTCTCCTCACAGCGTCCTGTCCCCACTGGTTAACATAAAGTCCTGCCTTCCTGATCTTGTCACTTGTCACCAGGTAAGACCTGGACCAGGGTCTTCTGTCCTGCAGACCACGCCCTCTGTCACAGCTTCCAGGGTGCCTGTCATGCTGAGATACGAACAGAAAGAGAACAGGGAGGCAGAGATCTCCAGAGGGGCCTAGAGAGTGACACGTGCAGCAGCCACCTGCCCTTGGGCCGGTTCGAGGAGGCTCTGCACGTTCAGCATCTCCTTACACTGTGCCACGTGGTGCCCTCTGTGGTGGATGGCATGACCCCAGCTCTGGAAATGGGGGGGGAGGTGACCATTCAAAGTCACGTGGCAGGTGCGCTGCAGGTCCATCCAAACCCAACCTGTTGTCTTAACCACCTGCTCTGTGTGAACAGGCTTCGGATGTAAACCATGTACAGCCTGTGCCCAGATACTGCTGTCAATTCCTCGGCACCTGAAACTTCTGTGCCCCCAAGGGAATGTGTCATCTGCCCACGAGGCCTGAACCTCATGTGGGAGGAGCTGAGCCAGGCTGGTCACCTGCAGTTGGTTCCCAAAATGCAGCCACGCAACTGCCCAAGACAAACAGGTCCTGTATAGAAGGCAGGTCCCGGAGGTATCAGAGCACCAGGGGTGGGACAGGAAGGAAAAAGAAACAAAGGCTCTGGAGAAAATCCATGTTCTCAGGGCAAGGTTGCTGGGAAAGGCCAGGCCCTCCTTCTAGACCTATCGTGTCAGCAATCAAGCAGCTGCTTTATGAACCATTAAGCTGACTGTGCTCACTGATGATATTTTAGGTTTTGTTGAAATTCTAAGCTTGTCCATCTTTCATAATAATCCAACAATGGGTCATCCATCATGGTTACAGCTTCAGAAAGAGAGGGCACCAAGTGTCATGTCCTGTGACGTCCCCAGCAATGTTTACTTTTTCTTTAATTAATCTCCAGTGCTGCCTGGAGAGCAACACTGCCCATGTGGATGGTGGACAGTTAGTGGGGAGGGCTCGTGTAGCTGCTGATGGGACCTGAATGGGAGGCCACACCGGTGGCCTCTTTATTCCAAGGAAGATCCAATGATGACCAGAAAGCCCTGCGCCTTCCTTCCCTCTGGGCCACCACACACATGCTGAGCCAGGGCCAAGAGGAGGCTGGCTGCAGGACCACGGCATGTGGTTGTACAACCCTCCCACCACCACCCATTTGATGTCTCTGGGATGATCCTGTCACTTAAACCTATTGTCACAGACACACCCTCTGTGTACTATGTGGGGGGTTCCATTCAGAAGCAGCTCGGGCAAGTAGTCCATGCTGAAACCCTCGAGGTCCTCCACCCCTGCTCCGTCCGGGGAGGTGTTCCACCCAGCCCAGGCTTGGCATTTGCAGAGGTGACCCTAGCCACCCACCCACACTGTGTCTGGGGACTCATCACCTGCCCTCAGGGCCAGCCTTCTGTCCCTTCAGGAGTGCTCATGACAATCCCAAATGTCTCTAGAAGCATCAGACCCCTGAGGTGTAGCTTCAGGACCCGCTCAGCTCCGGAGTGAGCCCAGGTGTGGAGCAGGGCAGGTCCAAGACCAGGAGGGAAGAGGGCTCGGCGGTGGTGGCCACAGGGAGGGGCCCTGGAGAGAGGAGGGACGGGTCGCCGGCGAGGACTAGCCTCTTAGACACTGCTGAGGAGAAGGAGGCTGTCTTGTGTCTCTTGGCTGTTCTGTAAGTACCTGGGAATCTGCTAGGACCCTCACAGGGTCTCACTCAGGTCTAACCTCTTGAGGACCAGGACAGCATCCTTGGCCATCATGTGCTCAGCACAGACCACAGGGCATCTGCTGAGTAAATGCACAACTTGCCACAATTATAAGAGTCAAACAGAATCACTGAAAATCACCAAAATCTATGCAAAAATGGGTGCATCATGTAGTAAGTAAATCTCCTTGTACCTGAACTTTGCATAACTGCAGGTATAAAAACTGCAAGAATTTGACGGAAAAAGGAATGAAGGTTGACCTATCCCAGGGCAGAACCCCGCTGGTGGTCATGACTGTGGGTAAAGGTCTAACAGCTGGCGCTCAGGAACGAAAACATACGCATGTACGTATGTGTACAAGCCTATTGTAAATTCTAGTAAAGTGTCTGGAGCACATAGTTTACAAGTAATTTAAAAAATACACAATCCTCTTCGGTGTAATTTCCAAACAACCAACTGATTCTCACAGAATACTTCTGTTGATTTTTGGCGAACTCTCGTCTCTACAGGTAACCTATGCCTGTAATTGATCAGTGAGCGTCCTTCCCACACCCATGTTGGTGGATTTTTTTTTTTTTGCATTAACAGATAAGACAAAAATGAAGCCACAAAACTCAGTCTGATCCTCTCTTGTTTGTCAACGATTCCTTGGCTGAACTGGATTATAGTTTTCTAATACTAAAAGAATATTTCCTCCATTTTCTTGTGCTGTTCACGCTGTATGGGCTTCAACACAGTATTAAGTTTAATCTGCACTGTTAACGTTTTCTCTATCCTTTTATTGAGTCAAGACACTCTGCAAAGCAATAAATCAAGTGCTGATTTGCAGGTATGCCCACATCTGGGGTGTAAACATTCCTGCTACGACCTAGTTCAAGCCACACCTCACAGGACTGCCACAGAGTGGGAGCAATGGTCAGCGGTAACTGTGGGTGGAACTAGGAAAGGGGAGACACAGTGTGTGGGGTGTGGGGTGCCTTAGGCACACGCACTGTGCACCCGATACCAAGACCAGGGATTTAATTATGGTTACAGAACAAAAGGCATATGTATCAGCTTCACAAATAAAAATAACCATTTGATAGAGCCTGGAGATGAAAAGGGGGAGGGACAGGCAAAGGGGCAGGCAGGGCACCCAGCTCACCTTGCAGGACTAGAAAGAGGCCTGCGCATATTGGCCTAAACCAGCTTCCGAGGCTGCTGCTGAGTTCTCTCCCCACGGGAGGGCCAGGAACGGGCACCTGGCTGTCTGCTGCCCTGCGTTCACTTTTGTCTGGTTCCTGGCTGCTCCCTCTGGGCCCTGGGGGACCCCTCATCTGTTAGTCTCCTCTCCACTCCTCTTCTTTGCCGAGCCCCTCTTACAACACAGCACTCTAAAATAGCTTTTCTTTATTAAAATCCATTTATTCTAAAGCTCTTAGGCAGCATTATGAATACTGATTTTAAACATTAGCCAGAGGATTACAGATAAAATAGAAACTATTTCTCAAAGAAATTTCATCTAAAAATATACCAGTTTCTGCTCTCATCTTATTTTCCTGAAGCGCATCAGAGGGAATGCTGGACCTGTGTCCAGGTGAAGGTCACTTATGCCTCTTCATGTTATTCCCAGGAATTACTCAAGAATAGATGAAAAAAATAGAGGGGAGTTGTCTAAAAAGAAATGTCCACGTAAACAGGTCTTCCCAGCCAGGGAACAAGAGTTTTCTGCATAAATAATTCAAATAAACCAGGACAAAAGGTGTACTGACCCTGAGGGGGCTCAGGACCCTGCCACCTGGCTGGATGTTACTGCTCACGGAGCTTGAAGAGCCTGTACTGAAGAGTTTTGTGAGCTGTTTCATTTGCCTGTCATTCTTCCTTTGATCTCTGAAAGCCTTTCTCTACCAAAATTCAGTTAGTCGTTCTGGAAGAAGCTGCGGAGACAGCCCGACTGACTGGGCTACTTAACTCCGCTCAAGTTACTGAAGATGAACAGATCGCTTTAGTGTCACAGGTACTTGATTTCACTCTCCATTTGCAACAGTGAAAATTGCACGATGGCATGGTAAAATACCCCCAAATTATAATTAATTCTAATTAGCCAACAAAATCTTAGTGCACTAAAATCTGCATTAACCAGAACTGAAATAGCCAGAATTGCCATGCTGTATTCCATTTATTTATAAGAGAGAGACAGATCAAGTAGAAATATAATCTAAAACCAAATTATAATACAAATTTCAGGCAACATTCTGGGATTGGTCTAACACTGCCCTCACCTGTAATGCAGGCCACATTCAAATTTGCCCATGGGGACCATGCTTTGGTTGGCCCCTCCATCTGTCCTGCCAGGCCCAAGTCCCCTCGCCCCTCCACACCCTGAGGGTGTCAGGTCCTCCCCTCTTCTTCCTGGAGGCCTTCCTCCCAGCCTACATTTCTGCCTGGGCCCAGCCACTCGTGCTCATTTCACACACTGCGCTGTAGGCTTAGCCGACGTTCCTTCTGTGACCTTTGTTTTCACTGCTTTTCCAGAATACATCACTCTTCCCTACGAGAGTTTAGGACAGGACATACCTTCCACCCACCCCCACCCCAATACCCATGGACCTCACTGCCACAGCCCCCAAATCTCAAGAAACATAACTCAAGGGGTGTGGGGAGAGGTGAGTGGGTGGGCTGTCTGGGAGCTAAGGGGCACCTCCCAGGTGGGCAAAGCATGAACAGGAAAGGCCTCTGTTACCCCACCTGGCCCACCTCCCATACAAGGGGGAAAGGAGGCATCACTCTCACCCCTCAGCCCAGACTGCATGGAGCTTGTTTGGCTACGGCAGCCCCTCTCTCCCCATTACTGGGCAGGTTAACTTCACGTGGAGGGGGTGACACCACCCATCTGGAAGTGGAAATGACCCCCAGAATCCCTTCTGGTGCTTAGACCTTCAGCGAACTGTCCAGGCCGGGGCCACCCACTCCTGTCTCTGAGGCGTCTCAGTCTATTTCCCAGGGGGTCCTCCCCCCAACTCTTCCCTGGTCTCCTGACCCCACATGCCCTTTGAGCCCCCGCACTCCCTGCAGAGCCCTGGGCTGGACAAGGGGCGGAGTCCCGGCAGCCAAGGTCCCCGCGGAGAAACGAACCTCCCCCCCACCCCCGACCTTCAAACAAAGCAAAAAAAAAAAAAAAATCTAACAAGGAAGCGAGGACCTTAGTTGGCCGCGGGCCTTTAGAACCCAAACGAAGCTAAGGCGGACAGCAGAACCGAGGCCATTAGGACATGTTAAAGTGATGACTGTCCCTTCTTGATCATTAGTATACACTTAGAAAATCGTAATTCCCATGACATCCCTGTTGGAGAAAACCTTAGGCTGAAGATGAAAAACTACATTTTGTGTCCGAGTGGGCGATAACCTGCACTTAGAAGCTTAAAGCCGGCTGGGAATTGCGAGGGGCCCCGCGCAGGCGCAGAGCTGAGCGCCGGATCGCCGCACGTCTTCGCTGCCAGGAGAGGTGAGGGTTCGGTGAGAGAGGAGAGGTGGTAGCGGACATTCGGGGGGTAAGGGTCAAGATGATGGTCAGACGCGCTGAGGGGTGGGCCTTCTGCCGGCTGGAAACCCGAATAGAGCGTATGCCTTCGAACTGGGCAGTCCGAGAAGGCCTCAACCGCAGCAGCCGGGAGCACGCAGAGACTCCCAGGCGCCTGCGGGGCGACAAAGACGGCGCTGCGCAGGCGCGCTGTGACCATCGGGCCCGCGCAGGCGCAGTCTGGCGGCGGCCCCTGAGCACGCGCGGAGTGGACGCCCGTGGTTGGCAGGCGGGTTGAGGAGGCTCGTCTACTGTGTCAGGTGAGTCTCGCCCGTCTCCTTCGCCTGTCATGCTTTCCGCAGGGGCGTTTGTGGTGTGCGGCCGCCGCCATGTAGGGGCCTCCGCAGGGAGCCGGCCCTGCCTTTCAAGCGGCGCGGCTCAGGCCTGGTCTCCCCTCGGCGCGCATCGGGGCGACGCACTCTGCCCTTCTAGCCCGCGCCGGCCGGTGACGCCATCGGAAGGCGACCGGAAGAGCCGGCGCCGTGTGTCCGTCCGACTATGGCTCCGCGTCACCTCCGCCCCCTCCCCTCTTCCTGTGTCCCCTCTCCGTATCCCGTCCCTTTTTCCCTTCTCTGACTGCAAAGTGGGCCTCTTTAACCTGTTTCTGGGCCCCGTGGGGAAGGATGAGAAGCAGAGTAGGAGGCGAGGGAGCAAGGAGCGAAGGAAGGTCCTCCCTGCAGATTGTCTGCAATCAGGCCACACTTTGGTTGGAGCAGGTGCACGGATGAATTTGTCTCTTTCAAGTAAACAGGTGTTTAATAACGGTTTCACATTTATATTTAGTATGTTGTCATCACTGCTAAGAGTAGAGACCTCCCTGGCCAGCAAGGGGACCACCCAGGATGACCCACCTTCCAGGGGCTCGGCCCTGGGTGCCCTGTGGGAGAGCTGGGGCCAGGCAGGCTTCTCGTGGGGTCTTGCAAGGAGGGGTTGGGGAGGGTGTGTGCCTGGCCTCTGCCCTCACCTCCCTCTTCGCCCAGCCCCTCTTAGCTAAGGTCCTCCAGCTCAGACGTTACTGTGTAGATTTAGCCTCTCCGATTTCTTCCTGTTGTTTAGTCACTCGTGACCTCGTGCACCAAGAGGAAGGCGTCCTGGAGCTGCATCCTTCCTGCGTGGGCCATGGGGGCGTGAGTGGGAGGAGTGGGTAAGACTGTGGACATTCGTGCAAAATAAACGTGTTGAAATGTTAGCCATGTGTGTTCACTTTATGTTTTACCTTTCACCCTCATTTCAAGCCTATGGTTTATGTAAGTCATTGTTCCAAGGATTTTAGTTTGTTTTAAATCAGAATTACTCTGAAGTTAATACGTAAGCAGATTCTCATGAAAGAAAAAAAACTAGGTGGGGAAGGGGATGCAAGGAGAGTGCTTATGAGAAGTTCTGATCTAAAAATATATCCAGAACGACCATTTCTTGCCACTTCCCCAGGGTAATTGATACATATTGTGGGGGAGTTGCTTTGAGGCTATGCCAGCATCCTGTTTCTCCTCAGATTTTTGCCCAATTTCTGGAAACAATTATTACAGGGTTGTTTGCCTAATGGTGATATTCTATTTCCCTCATTCCTTCCTTTTTTATTTATTTATTTTTGGCTGTTCCTGGAGGCATGCAGGATCTTAGTTCCCTGACCAGGGATTGAACCCGTGTCCCCTGCATTGGGAGCTTGGAGTCTTAACCACTGGACTGCGAGGGAAGTACCCCCTTCCTCATTTAAAAAAAAATATTTATTTATTTGGTTGCACCGGGTCTTAGTTGTGGCTTGCCGGCTCCTTAGTTGTGGCATGCGAACTCTTAGTTGCAGCGTACATGTGGGATCTAGTTCCCTGACCAGGGATTGAACCTGGGCCCCCTGCATTGGGAGCGTGGAGTCCTAACCACTGTATCACCAGGGAAGCCACTTCCTCATTTGTTAATAACATTTTTTCTGTAGGAAAACACTTTCTTCTACCACATTTATTTATTTGAATATTTACATGAGTATGGACTGAGACCTTTTGGTCTATGGGAGATTAGCCAATACTGTCATTATTAATTAATGGCACACTCATTATATTAATAAGTAATGATTACTTTTTCCTCAAATCATTCCAGCTCTGGCCATTAGGAGCCCTTGATATCAGACTCCTTGATATTTACTCCGTGAAGTCCTCAAGGATGTCCTTCTTTCCAACATCCTGTTTGCAGGTGGAGATGTGGGGTCAGTTTGCAAGGAAAAAGAAGTCATTCAGATGGCTGGTCCCTGGAGAGGCGATTCACTGCATAAATGGCGAAATCGAAGGATGAACACTGATGGTGGCAGTGATGGTAATGTGGCCGTTTGTCGGGTGTGTTGGGTAGTGGGTGAAGCATTTTTTTATGAAACCCTCATCGTAAACCTAAGCCTCACCTTCGCTATCCTGGTTTTACCCAGGAGGAGGTTGAGTCTGGGAGCCTCAGGGCCTGAGCTGGGTTCACTCTGCATAAGAAGAGGAGGAGGGGTTCCAGGGAGTCCGTCCTTCCCCATTTGCTGGGCAGCCATGCCTGGAGGGAATCCCCACCAGGCAGAGCAGTGCTGCGCTTGCCTGCGTCCTTTGCGAGGGCTCCATCCTTGCAGGACAGCTGATAAAAAGGGCCCTTTCTGGGGCTTCCCTGGTGGCGCAGTGGTTGAGAGTCCGCCTGCCGATGCAGGGGACAAGGGTTCGTGCCCCGGTCCGGGAGGATCCCACATGCCGCGGAGCGGCTGGGCCCGTGAGCCATGGCCGCTGAGCCTGCACATCCGGAGCCTGTGCTCCGCAATGGGAGAGGCCACAACAGTGAGAGGCCTGCATACCGCAAAAAAAAAAAAGGGCCCTTTCTGTGTGCACATGGGCACATGTTACACCCATTCCCAGTGGAGCTTCAGGGGATAAAAATAACCACGTGTTTTCTGTTTTATCCAGAAAAGAGGAAATATGCAGTGTTATTTTGTAACATTTACTATTTTGGAAAACTTGAATTTTTTCCACATGTATTTTTAAAATGTCTTTGGAGTTGTCCTTGGAGGAAAAGACATGATGCAGATTTCACCAAAGGTCCGTCTGCTTTGTTGTCCACATCTTCAGGAAACAGCTCCATGGAGAAGGGGATCCATCCCTCAACGCACATGGCCAAGGGATGGACTTGCAAGCAACCCCCCAGATCAGGTCACGGGGGTCATAGGAGGAAAGCCAGCTCTCAAGGGGCCCTGGGACCTCGCAGCCCAGGCCAGAGAGAAGAAGGGGCCTGCCCAGGGTCCCTTGGCATGGCCTGTTCTGTGTACAAGGGGAGGCGTGCTGTCCCACAGCCACCGGCTGCCTGCAAGAGAGCCAGGCTTCATGGTCCAGGCTCAGCATCGGACCTTCCGCTGACCCGCCTCGGGCTTTGTGCGGCCTTTGTTTCTTGAGGCTTGTTTGCTCCTATGTGAGCCAACACCGCTGAGACACTGTCCCGGTTGTTTCTAAGGCTCCCCTGTAGGAGGCTGCCAGGCTGATGGTCACGGGCTGGTGGTACCAGTGCAGCTCCCCGCCCTTCCTTCTCTCTGAGACTCGGAAAGTTAAGAAATATGGAAAGAACAAACAAAGTAAAGGAGACACAAGTCGCCCACAGCACAGGAAGCTGGGAATGTGGGTGTGTAATCACTGAGACCGTAGGGATATTTCTGGCAAGCCAAGGGCAGAAGGACTACGGGCAGGTGTGGGTATGGCTGCACCTGCAATAGTGCCCTTCCTACCCAGACCCTCCTGCATGTGCAGATTGAGCAGAGGCACCGGGATGGGGCTGGGAGGTAAGCGTTAGAATATGTGGAATGAATACGCTTCCTAGATATTCAGTGGTAATTTGAAAATGTAACAGACAAGCTGAGACCTGATCTCAATAGGGCAAGCTAGGAACAAACTCATCCAGGAAGGCAGAGGCTTAATATGAGAAAGCTCAGTGTCACTGAGGTTATAAAAATGGTGTGACCAAGGCAGAGACAACTGTGCCCTGGAGAGCAGATTAATTCTTCTGGGTTTTAAGGACTCAGGATAAGTCAAAGCAAAAATATATCTGGATCTTTCTAAACCCACTGTATGGTTGCCCCCCTGCCCAAGACGGAGGTTCTCTTGCCCTGTGGACACCCCCTGGTCGTCCAGTTCCCTGCCTGACCTACACCCACTCACGTGACTGACTTTCCCTTTTCATCCTAGAGCCTAATCAGTAAAATGCCTACATGCTTGCCCCTGGTCCCCCCAGCTAGTGACTTCTAATCTTCAGAGCTAAACATCTCCACCATGATAGCTTATCACAGGGACCGGGAGGGCCGTGCTCCTCTACTTGTTTCCCTGGTAACTCAACTGGTGAGCCAGCCTGACGTCAATTCCCCCTGTAACTGGTAATGCCCCCTCCCTCCAGGAGGGAAGACAGTCCCCACCTTGCTTCAGGTGCATAAGGTCCCTGTCCATTAAGCCACTGATGTCTCTGCCGCTGACTCCAGGCTCTCTGGTCTTGAGGCTGGGCAAGGACATGGCTCGTAGGCCTGCAGGGGGCAGCCCACCACCTACTAATGTGATTCAAAAGCTCATCTGGAAGGACAGGTGGACAGGAATAACCAGTGTTTTAACCGAGAGTGTCCAGTACAGAGACCCTTTATCAGATACTAAACTGGCACACATTCCCGCTGTGGGAGTCCAGACAGGACTGAACTCTTCTGACTCCAGAGGGTCTATGGCTCAGGAACCTGCTCTGGATCCTTGGCAGGGCTGCATGGTGCTGACGGTTAGAGTGACGAGGTGAAGCAGGGTTATCACCCCGTCGCTTCCTGGTGTGATTTTGACATAGCAGGGCCCTGGTTTGCAAGGAAAATGGGGGGGTTATGGAGCCTTCGCGTCAGCAACACACTTTCACAGCAGATAGGAAAACACCCTCACACTGTACTTGTACTCCGTGGGTTTGAGATTGTCACACACACAGCCTTTGAAGTAAACACACAGGCTCTTGGGCCCAGCAGTTCTACTTTGGGAATCTGTCCTCGCAAAATAATGAGTGACCTCAGCCAAGCTACGTGCAGAAAGATGTTTACTTCTATATAAAACATCAGAAACAATGTAAGTACCTACCAGTCAGGAGATACGTTACGATACAATCATATGGTCAAATATCATTTTGTGTTGAGTTGTGTTTGTGGCAGTGGAGTATTTCTGAGGTATAATTTCATGGGGGTAAGTTTACAGAATAGTATGTACAGGAAAAATAGTACAGCTCAAAAAAATGCACAGAAAAACCTGGAAGGCAGGGAGGTTTAGGAAAGGAGGCTGACTTTGTATGAAAGTAAGTCATGTGGAGGGCAGAGGGGTTCCAGCAGATCCAGGGAAGAAGCTTGCGGAAGGCAGGGGACCCTCCCCACCCTTTAACCCCTTCCTGACATTTCTGTCCTGTGGCTTGGCCTTTCCTTAGGTTACCAGCCCCAGAATTAGCTCAAGTTCAGGAGCCCAGTGGCCTTTGGACTCCCTAAGCTGGACCAAGCCTGGCAGATTTCCAGGGCAGCTGGGCTGCCAGTGGGGCTCTCAGGGCAGTTCCCCAGGCTGGAGCACGGGCTCCACTACTCTCCTCGCCCGCTCCTTCCCCACACAGGCCTCCCAGAAAGGACGGTCGTTCTCCTCCAGACCTGTCCATTGCCCTCCTGTCCTCAGCGGGGACCCCATCACCCTGTGGAAGGGAAGTCCTTGCAGCCCAGAAGCAGGCCCAGCCCTCAGGGTGCCCCAGCCACAGTGGGCTCTGTCTGGGAAGGAAGTTCCACCCACAGTCAGGCCCAGCTAGTGGCCAGGGCAGGGCCATGCTGACAGCATGGCGGACAGTGTCTTATGTCACCGGGCCTGCACGTCTTGGGCCTTGCCTGCACCAGCCTGTCGTTTGCCGGGAACTGGAGACACACAGGTTCTGAAATGAGACGGCAGTTGTCGCTTCCATTATGTTCTAACCCCAGGATGTCTTGGCAGAGATTGTAATTGAAGGCTGGCGTACCAGGAAATCAGCCTATTCTCCGGGGGCTGTGCTGCTTCTACTTGGGGTCTCTGGGTTCGGTGTGTGTGATGGGGGACCTGACGGAGGGTTCCAGGTGCAAGAGAAGCAGCCCCACCAAGTGTGTTGCCGCAGCCCGGTGGTGCCTGTGAGCCTGGGGTCAGAACCTGGCAGTCACTCAACCTCTCGGTGCCTTGGTGTCTCCATCTCTGAAATGGATATGATAACAACAGCTATTTCGTAGACCTATTATGAGATATTAGCAACTAACACACGTAGAAACACCTAGAACACAGGGTGGCAAACACTCCAACATGTCAGCTTGCTGTAAAGACCAGTCTTCGGTCCTGACGGTAGAAGCAGGCAGCAGGCTGCCCCTAGTGGCCTGGGGTCACCAGGAGGGCCGGTGCAGGGCTCAGGGCCGGAGCTGTGCCATTGCCCATCGATGACACAGCCGCCCTTCAACTGGTCACTCTCTAAAGGACAGGCAGTGAGCAGGGTCCAGGGTCAGCCCCCAAGGATTCAGTCGGCACGACCTGCCCTGTGCACCCAGTGCCCCTGTTAGTGGATCTGAGCCATCCTGCCCCTGGGAGATGAGGGAGCTGGGCTGTCACCTGAGTGTCTGCGGCTGAGGGTGGACTGACACGTTCCAGGACACAGAGCTGGGGCCCAGCCCTTGGCTGCTCACTTCGACGGCGTTCCCTGAACCCCAGTCTGGGAGCGAGGATGGGGTGGAGCCACAGTCCTCATAAGATTGTTTCCCTTTCCTTGGATTTATGAGCCAAGCAGTGGGGTTGGGATGTGTATGATGGTGGCAAATCTGAGGGGTCTCTGGGCTCCCATGAGAGGGCAGACCCGGTAGCCTACCTCCTCCCGACAGGAGTGGACGCCTGCGTCTCCTGCAGCATGGGCGGGACCCAGAGAGGATGCACTTCCTTGTCAGTTCTGTGACTGGGGCATGTTGGACAGGGGTCTCCCACCCATGCCAGGCAGCTCTCAAGAGACACGGGCAGGCCACAGCCGAAGGGAAAGGCAGATGCTTCGATGCATGTGTCGGAACAGAGGGAGCAAACCACTGGCAGGCTCAGCACATATGTACACACGCGCCTCAGGGAGGTGAGAATTAAAACGCCAGGGTTTAACACCAGCGTGAGCCGAGTCACAGCAAGGGTGTGGGGCGCCAGGAGCCCCCCCGTCCCGTGGGTGGGAGGGACGCTCGTAAGATCCTAAAGCCTCTGGGCAGCTACCCGGAAGTCTCTCCCAAGGCCGAGTGCACACTGACTTCGGGACCAGCGAATCCAGGGGAGTCAGGTGCCCCTCGACAGCAGAATGGACTCACATACAATGTGGGGACAACCGGTGTGAATGCATCTCAGAAATGCCAGTTCAGTGGAGGAAGCAGGATGCCCACAGCACAAGCAGTATGGACAGGCGAATGCGCCCGTGATGGCGGGAGCGTGGGTGGTAGTCATTCTTGGGGACTGGTGACTAAGGCATTTGGGAGCCTTCTAAGGTACTTGGAACTTTTTATGTCTTGGTCTGGGTGTGGATTGCACATGTGTTCAGTTTATAAAGCCGTACTCTGAGCATATCTGCACTTTATTAGCGCGACACTTGAGAAACAAAAGCGCCCTAAGGGGCTGCAGTCGTGGCCCACGTGAGGCGCCTGTATGGCCTCCGACAACCCTTCCCATTTGGGCCTCAGTTTTCACGACTGTGGAGCAAGGGGCTGGACGCAGCTGAGGAGACCTGAGCCCTGTCCACAGGCATTTTCACACTGACCTTGACCTCAGGGCTCCCGTGACCCCTGGCCGCAGGGCTCAGGGTTGGGAAATTGCACGGTGACTCACTTCCCTCAGCTCATCCAGAGCCAGCCGGGGCCTGACCTCACTTTTTCCACTTGGAGGGAGCAGCAGGGGGAGGGACCTCTGAGTGTGGTGGGCGGGTGGGTTTGGAGGGGGGCATCCACCAGCCCTGCTAGCTGCCCCACCTGACCCTCACTTGGGACCCTGGGGATGCAGGTGCAGGATCGTCTGTGCCCAGGGCTCCCACTCTCCTTCAGGCCCCTCCCTGCAGCTGGAAGGGTCTTCTGGCTTCTGTGGAAACTTGTTATCATGATGGTTCAGAAAATCTGAGTAATTGATTAACACTCAGATCGTGAAAATAGCGCTGGTTCAATGTTTTTTGTATGTCAGGCTGTGCTAGAGACTGTAGCCTTCAACACGTCCGCATGCTGGGGGCCAGCCCAGGGGTGGAGAGTTGATAACATCTTTTACAGAAGAGTAAACTGAGGTCACTTGCTCAGGCCCCCAAGGTGGTCCCAGTGACCACAGCAATCTGCAACATCACACACTAGGTGCTTGCTAATTCTTTCCTTTTTGCATTTTCATTGTATTTAATCTTTGTTCATCCCTTTATTTGTTCATTTATTTTAAACAGCTTTATTGAGTTATAATTCACAGACGACACAATGCACCCATTTAAAGGGTCACCTCAATGGTCTTGGTTTATTCTTGGATAAGAGCAACCATCACGTGGTCAATTCCGGGGTGTTTCCGTCACCACAAAGAGCGACCTGTACCCTTTAGCTAACGCCACCCCCCGCCCCCGCCATGGTCAGGTTTGACTCTAAAGGTTGGTGTGGTTGGCGATGTCTGGCAAGACCCCCTTCTGGCTCGGCACAGTGACCCGCGGCCCAAGTTGCCCCTGCTGGTGGCTCCTGCTTGGACTGTGCTCTGTGCTGTGTGTCTGCCCAGCTCTGTCACAGAACAGCCTCTTAGGGGCAGGAGCGTGGGACCTGGCCTCCTCCAAGTGGCCCAGGCCTGCCTGTACCTTAGAATCTCCCTGGAGTTACTGAAAACATGAATATAAAATAGGAAACAAACGGATAGGCCTCATCTTAACCACTGGAGAATCACCTGGCCTAAATACCCAAGATCACAGCACAGTTTGCCCTAAAATCTCCTATTGATGGGCGTGGATGCTTGACCCAGCCTGGGACCCCACGGACTACACCCCACGGACTACTCCATGATGGGCCATATTAAAATAGTTAATATGGCCCAATGTGAGTGAAGACCGGGCTCTCAAATTTGAGGCGCATTAAGCTAGTGAGGGAGCAGTTATTCCCAAGCTTCTCCGTTCATCAGCCTCTTTTGGCCTGTTCTGAAATCTGGGTCATTGATTCTGTGAGCCTATTCCAGCCGCAGGGGCCCTTGGCCCTGGCGATACCCTGGGAGGTGTTCACTGACAGCTGCTCCAGCCCTGTTTGCACCAGTCATGGCTCAGATCTGCCTTAACCCTGCTTTCACTGTAGTGGTATTATTTTGAATAAACAGATTTATTTCTCAATCTGGGAGAAATCACTGCATTTGACCAAAACAGACATGTTTTATGTTTTTTAAAATCAGCTCTACTCTGCTCAAAAAATAAAAGATGGGCAAAGACAGTCTGGGCTGTTTAGGTGACACCAAGGGAACTCCAGCAAGAAGCCCAGGGACCGAGGGCTGATCCAGTGCCAGGAGGGTCATTTCTGAGCAGGTCACAGGGTGATGAGTCAAGGAGCAGAGATGCAATGAGTCAAGGTCACAGCTCAGAAACTCATCAGACACCAGCTGCTGCAGGACCTGGGCCCCCCATGAGAAGCACGGCGGGAGGATGGGAGTCGGGAGGGGGCTGCAGGGCTGCGTCTTCCAGAGTGTGCGTCGGTGCCCTGGACATTCTCAGTCCTGGCTGCTTCCCTAAGCAAGTGACACCCTTCCTCCCTGCACAGGGGATCGCTGACTTCCTCACATTCCTCCGTCTTGGACCCTCACTTTACTGCCTCTTGCATGGCTGTGTGTTAGCTGGATCCGCTCTCACACTTTGTGCTAAGCTGGAGAGAATGGACCAGATTTTGTTCATGAGAGTTTCCTTGGATCCTGGGGAATTCTAGGCAAAAGTTTGGGATCAACACTTGGATACTCCTCTCTAGCCATACTGAGTTCCCGATGGCTCCCCAGACCCCACGCCTCTCCGTCTGCAGAGACAAAGTGCACCTCCCAGCCGTGTTGTGACACTAAGCTGTTTACACCAGCACCTTTAGCCAGAAGAAATCTCATCTCCCAAACTCCAGAGCACAGCTTCTCCATCCCTTGAAGGTCAGAACTATGCTCCTGACCCTGTGGCCATTTAGGGCCAGAGCTTCTCTTCCTGATGGCCATGTTCTGTGGGCCCCTAGGGTCTGGTGTGTATGTGTGTGTGCCCATTTGGGCGCGTGGAAATGAACACGCCCAGGTGTGAGCAGCCAACACACGTGAACATTTGACCACATGAGAACACCTGTCACCTAGGCATTACATGACCTCACGATGACATTACATAGGTGGATAAATAGGCTCAGTGACCTTGCTCGGGGTCACAGCGAGGAAGGGATGGAGCCAGGATGTAAGTACAGGTCTGTCTGACACCAAAGCGCAGATTTGTGACTACAGCTTTCTACTGCCTCCCCATGTGTACTGGCCCCTCAGCCTGATGCCCAGGGCCCGGAGAATGAATGACTGGGCTCCTACCTCAAGGGGCTTAGTTTTTGGAAGAGACTGACATGAAACCACCAATCCCTAGATAAAGTGGAAGGAGCAGTGATAAGTGTATGTCAAGCGTTGCTATGTCTGCATGTTTGTGTCCCCCCAATTCACGTATTAAATCCTAACATCCAAAGTGACAGTGTCAGGAAGTGGGGCTCTTGGGGGTGACTGGGTCATAAGGGTAGAGCCCTCAAGAATGGAATTATGTCCCTGTAAGAGCTTCCTCACTGCTTCCACCAGGTGAGGACACAGTGGGAAGGAGCTGGCATGAACCAGGAAGGCTCACCACCAGTTTGGTCTGGGCTTCCAGCCTCCAGACTGTGAGCAATGAGTGTCCTCTATTTGTAACCACCAGGTATGGTGTTTGGTTATGGCAGCCAGAGCTGACTAAGACAAGAGCAGTATAGGAGCAGAGGGAGGGCCCCAGCTCAAACTGGGGGGCCAGGCAGGCTGCCTGGGGAGTGGACATTGAGATGGGTCTTGAGCTGAAAGAAGTCCAGATGGATGAGGATAGTTGGGTGGCTTTAGGCAGAGACAATAGGGTGGGTAAGGTCTGGAGCAGCCTGTGAGTACAGGAATTCAGGGACCTCTGCGTGATTCCACATGGTACATGGGGTGGGAGGAAGCAGGAAGAACTCTTGAGGTGGGCACTGAGTGGAGGGGTTGGGAGTCAGGTGGGCAGAGTGTCAACCAGAGAATCCTCTGAGTGTGGTGGGGAACTGGGACTGGCGAATCCATCAGAAGCGACTGCAGCGGCTCAGTTGAGGGCAGGAGCAGGGCCAGAGAGTGGCCATGGAGATGGAGAGGGGTGGGCAAGTCAGGGAATTACTGAGAGACAGACTCTTCGGATAATGTTGGGGGGGGAGCTTAGCGGGGAGAGAAGGAGGTTTGCTTTAGGAAGGAAGGGAGATGGCTTGTGGACAAGAGCAGGTTGCTGTGCGGGAACGGGAATCTGAAAATGGAATCATTTGCGGGAGGTCCTCTCTCTCCCTCCCTTCTCTTGTACCATCTAGCCCCGGCCCTCCTCTGGCAAACCTCAGGGCTCCGAAGGGTTCCCCCCTCCCTACACTGCAGTGCGCCCTCTGTTAAGATAGTGATCTGTTTCTGAAGTCCGTTGTAGTGAAGCCATCGTGACCTTTGAAACAGATGAAATGTATACTTTTTCCAAGTGTGGCTCAAAGGATGTGAGGTTTGTGCACAAGGCAGTTCTAAAAGTGCATGGGTAATTGCTGGTTCTCCTTCCTGTGATGATTTTGCAAGATCATGAACACTCACCCGTCACAGAAAACAACTAGAAAATCTGCACAAAATGCAAAAACGTGCTGCTTGAAGGCATCAGGGACTGAGCGGCAGCTGCAGACAAATTCTGGGTGGGGCTGTATGAAGAGCATTCTGTGGCTTCCAGTCTGGGGCTGGTGCAAGCGGGCAGTGCATGGGAGAAGAGTGCTCTGGGGAAAACGAGGTTAGGGTTAGGGTTAGGGTACGGGTTAGGGTGAGGGTACAGATTAGGGTTAGGGTTTAGGGTGAGGGTTAGGGTTAGGGATAGGATAGGAACCCCTTATCATATATATATATATTTTTTTCCCCATTTTAAAAAATTTATTTTTTAATGCCCGACATTGGAAGTTCTACATCTTGAGTTTTGGGTGGTGGTTTTATTTTGTTTCTTTTATTGGACTACAGTTTATCATCATCATCTAACATATTTCAAACACACACAACACACAATGTTGCGTTGTACCGATGTACTGGAACTCGGTGTGTAGTGGATAGCTATTGACACACACACACTCCCCCCCCCCCGTTATTGTGGTAAGTCATGCTGAAATCCATGTCCTCATGACCACAAGTGCATTTTCCCCAGTGTCCCCCACACACCCATTTGTTGTCTTTGGACGTTGTCACCGTCTATGCAGAGATAGATTTTTATTTCCACTTGTATGGGATTGAGCGTATCAGCCTTTCCTTTCCAGCTTCTGGGCTTTCCCTGTGCATTTGAAAGACCTCCTCCGTTCGAAAGTATGGAATGAAAACCGACTCGTGCATTGCTGTTCTTTGAGCATGGTTTCGGTTTGCCAGTCCACGGCTTCCCTCCTTCGCAGGAGCCAGGATCTCGCTCTGGGCAGCCCTTGCTGGCCACCAGGCCCCGCCGGCGTCCCCGTGGAATTTTAACCACCTGGAAATCGCGTGGCTAGCGTGTCTCCATGGCGGCAGACGCCAGCCAATATCTTCCCAGCCTCCTCTCCCCGCCCCCGCTCCCCCTGTCTGCTGCCGGGGTCGGTCGTGCCGTGTTGTGCCATGCGAAACCGGGAGCTAAGTCCGACGAGGATGCCTCAGGGCCGGGGCGGACGCCCTCCACCCGCCCCGGGACAAGCTCTGGCTTTGGGGCGGCCGGCGCTGCGTCCTCGCTCCCGGGCGTTCGGGATCTGTCCCGCTTACGTTCGCGCCGGTTGTCGGCCGCCATCTGGCGGCCTCTTTTATATCGTCTCTTCCCTCTGGCGCTCTGGCGACCTTTGCGATGGATGGGACGCGGCCTCGGAGCGTGAGGCGGAGTCCGGGAGTCCGGCGAAGCTGGCGGCGACTCTCCTGGTCACGCAGGGGCGTGGACGCGTCATTCTCTCGCCGCAGACGGGGCGTGCAGGCTTCCGGGTGGGGGGTCCTTGCCGCGCTTCCGCCCGGACGTGGAGCCGCCGGGCCCGGCGTGCCAGTACCCACCAGCGCCCCTTTGGCTGCGTGGACCCACCCTACGGTGGCCCGGCGCTGCGGGGAGGAAAGGGAGAGTGTCCTGCACCCACCCAGACGCCTGTGGCGCGGTTGTTCTTTGTCAACCTTAGTAATTTCCCCCCTCCCTCTACACTTCCTGCTCCTGAGGGGAAGACTGAGCGGTATGTGCTGAGGCCCGGGAGTGTGGAATGGACTCCGTGGCGGGCCCGCTTGAGTCCTGGTGGTTGGATTCTTTCTGAGAGATTTTTCGGAGTCGCACTCAGGAGGTGGGGACCGCCCCGGGCCATGAGAGATAACCTGGATAGAGTGGCACGGGTCTGGGTGTTGTCCCTCTTGGTGCCCAGTCGTCAGAGGTGCGTCTGCAGAATTTTCCCCAAGTCCCCATCGAGAGACATTGACGGACCGGTACCTGCCAACTCGGGCGAACTGGAGAGGGCATGCCCCGCCCACTCTCCCCCTCATTCCCGGCACTGCTCCCCCCCACCCCCCTTTGCTGCCACGCTACCCTGAGATGGCCGTGAGGGCTCTGGGGCTGGCAGTGATGGGGTAGCGCTGGGGACCAGTGGCTGCACTGAGGTGCCCGAGGCCCCCTGCAACTTGTGAATAGCCAGCCCCCATTGCTGGGTGTGGTAAGTTTTTCACCTAATGTTGGTGGTTTTTTTGCTGCTAGAGAGGTGTGGTTTTCTTCAGCGCGTGTTGCCAGGGGCATTGGGCTTCTGGAGCATAGTGCTCTGGGTTTGACCACAACTTTGCACCTGGCTCTCCCCTTGCTTCTTGAGCTGCCCGCCTGGGCGTGTGCATCGGCTCTTAGGTGTGTGTCCAGCTGACCCAATCCTGCATCATACTCGCCCATCTCTGGCCCCTGGCAACCCGAGGGCAGTGAGGCCGTGCAGTGTGGGTCCTCTACTCTGCTGTGGCTGTGATAACCTCATCTCACAGGTGTCATGTCATGCGTGAGATGTAATAGTCCCAGAATTGTTGGGCACTGTCACCTGAGAAGAGGTGGCTGGTGAGGCTGAAGCAGGCCCTGCTGGTGACGGCCTCCCTGGGTCTCCCCTTTGGGGATTCCATGCACATGGATTGGTGGTTATGTCATGCTCTCCAGGGCTGGGGCTAAGTTGAACAAGATGAGGGCTGGAAGTTCAAAGCGAATGGGGCCACTCGTGTCCTGCCCTTGGGGCCCTTGCCCCTCCCCCCCCGGCCTATTGCTGTGTGTGGAGCTCAGGAGCGCCGACTCTATCCCGACCTTAGTGTCTTGTCCTTTGCTTCAGGGCATCAGTGTGGCTGTGGTCCTCTGACGCAACAGACGCTTTTTTCACCTTCCTGGCGTGTCTTGCAGGTGGCCCTCTGTGCCCTGGGGAGAGCCATCCCCCCGCTCTGCTGCATGCCTCCTTGAGGTGTGAGCATGTGTCACCTACTCTCTGTGGTGCCTCTGCAGTTGGACAGGTTGTCCGTCAGGTGCTGAAAACCAAGCAGTGCCATTTCC
Source organism: Mesoplodon mirus (assembly GCF_964341445.2). NCBI lineage: Eukaryota > Metazoa > Chordata > Mammalia > Artiodactyla > Ziphiidae > Mesoplodon > Mesoplodon mirus. The sequence goes on from NC_138991.1 coordinate 87,165,529, forward strand.
TTTTCCCAGCAAACCCCTCGTGTCACCACTGTGGTGGTGTGTCCTGTGAGTAGCTTTCTTGGGCGCCTTGATGGTAAGGTGGCACACCTGTCCCACTTGTGGGGCAAGTACCTCATTGTGGTCATCCTTACTGTGCTGGAGGGACCGAGGTTGCCGGTGAATGCCGTGAATACCTTTTTGCCAGGACTTGTGTGCAATAGTGGCAGGCTGGGCAGCACAGAGAGGGGCTCAGTCAGACTTCAGCGTGAGGGTGAGGGTTAGGGTTAGGGTGAGGGTGAGGGTGAGGGTGAGGGTGAGGGTGAGGGTTAGGGTGAGGGTGAGGGTGAGGGTTAGGGTGAGGGTGAGGGTGAGGTTAGGGTTAGGGTTAGGGTTAGGGTGAGGGTTAGGGTGAGGGTGAGGGTTAGGGTTAGGGTTAGAGACAGTTTTAGGACCTTGTTAAGACATTGGTGATGATATTAGCTCAGGATAATGTCAGGACTTTAGATATTGTCGGTCGCAGGGCCTTAGAGACAGTGTCAGGGCCTGATTTAGGACGAGCATCAGAGCCTTTGTTAGGTACCGTGTCAGGGACTGAGTTAGGTGTAGTGTCAGGGCCTGAGTTCGGACGAGCTTCCAGGCCTCAGTTAGGGACAGGTTCATGTCCTCGGGGCTAATTTCACGGCCTTAGTTAGGGACAGCATCAGGGCTTACTTTGGGTCAGTTTCAGGACCTTAGTAAGACATGGGTGAAGATATTAGCTCAGCATAATGTCAGAACTTTATATATTGATGGCTTCAGGGCCTTAGTTAGACACAGTGTCAGGGCATTAGGACTAGCATCAGAGCCTCTGTAAGGTACCGTGTCACGGCCTGAGTTAGGAATAGTGTTAGGGTCTTAGTGAGGGACAGTTCTGGGCTGGATTTAGGATGAGCATCTAGGCCTTAGTTAGGGACAGTGTCACGGCCTTTGGACTAAATTCAGGATCTGAGTTAAATACAGCATAAGGTCTTCAGTTCGCATAAGAGGCAGGACAGTTGCTAGGGTTAGGGTTAGGGTAAAGTTTAGGGATCCTGTCAGGGAATGACCCAGGTATAGTGTCAAGACCTTAGTTACTGAGATTATCGGGGCCTTATTTAGGACCAGTGTCAGGGCTTCAGGTAGGGACAGCGTCAGTGCCTGACTTAGGGAGAGCAACAGGGCCTGAGTGAAGCCTAGCGTCAGGCCCTTAGCTGGGGACTCTGTCAGGGCATGACTCAGGTGCAGCATCAGGCCCGTTGTTGGATCAGCATTAGGGTCTTAGTTAAAGACGTGATCAGGGCCTGAGGTAGTCACAGAGTCAAGGCCTCAGTTAAGCATAGCTACAGGGCCTGAGTTAGGCACAGCCTCAGGCCTTCATTTAGGGACAGCGACAGGGCTTTCTTAGGGACAGTGTCAGGACCTTGGTTAGAAATGGGTCAGGATATTAGCTCAGGATATTGTCCAGATTTTAGTTATTGCCGGCATCAGGGCCTATATTAGGGACAGATTCGGGGCCTTAGTTAGAGACAGTGTCAGGGCCTTAGTTAGGACTAGTCTGGGTCTTAGTTAGGGACAGCACTAGGGCTTCAGTGAGGATAAGAGGCAGGAAATAAGCTCGGGACAGAGTCAGGTTCCAGGCCAGGGGTAGTGTCAGGAAATGAGCTAGGGAGAGCATGAAGACCTTAGTTATTGAGAGTGTCAGGGCCTTAATCAGGACCAGTGTCAGGGCTTGATGTAGGGACAGCGTCAGAGCCTAACTAAGGTACGGCAACAGGGCCTAAGTGAGGCCTATCTCTAGGGCTTGAGTTAGGGACAGTGTCATGGCATGACTTAGGAGTAGTATAATTGCCTCTGTAGGATCAGCATTAGGGTCTTCGTTAAAGACAATCTCAGGGCCTCACTTAGGGACAGCATCAGAGCTTACTTAGGGACGGTTTCAGAATCTTGGTAAGAGATGGGTCAGGAAATGAGCTCAGGATAGTGTCAGGACATTAGATATTGACGGCAGCAGGGCCTTAGTTAGGGACAGTATCAAGGCCTTAGTTAGGACTAGCATCTGGGCCTCTGTTAGGTAGAGTGTCAGGCCCTGAGTTAGGAATAGTGTTAGGGCCTTAGTTAGGGACAGTGTCAGGGCCGGATTTAGGATGAGCATCTAGGCCTTAGTTAGGGACAGTGTCACGGCCTTGGGACTAAATTCAGGGCCGGAGGTATTCACAGCATAAGGGCTTCAGTTAGCTTAAGAGGCAGGACAGTTGCTAGGGACAGGGTTAGGGTAAAGTTTAGGGATTGTGTCAGGAAATGACTTAGGGATAGTGTCAAGACCTTAGTTACTGAGAGTATCAGGGCCTTGTTTAGAACCAGTGTCAGGGCTTCAGGTAGGGACAGCATCAGTGCCTGACGTAGGGAGAGCAACAGGGCCTGAGTGAAGCCTAGCGTCAGGCCCTTAGCTGGGGACACTCTCAGGGCCTGATGTAGGAGCAGCATCAGGGCCTTTGTTGGATCAGCATTAGGGACTTAGTTGCTAAGCAACATCCAGTCCCGTAGCCCTTCAAAGCCACTCTGTGTATGCCTAGGGTAGGGCAACACACTGCACTCTTTCTTGGGACAGGTTGAAATCCCCAGCACTACCACAGTTTCACGAACACCGTTCTGGCAGGTCCAACATGCCGTGGAAACCTGACTCATTGCCCTAGTCTGAGCGGCACTGAGAAAAACCCTCGGCATCACATTCCATCAAGGACCTCTTGCCTGAAGTCACCCTGCCTCCAGGAGAAAGTCGGCTTGTGTTCCGACTGCATCTAAAGCGCAGTTCCTTGTGTAACACTGCAGGCTTTTGAAGAGCCACAGGCCCGGAGGCCTAGCTAGGGCGCTCCTTCGTTGAGGCAGTTCTCTAGATGCAGAAAACCCTGCTTCGAGGAGTTGATTCAGGGAATGAACCACTGGGTAACCTGTGTCTCTTTTGACTTGTTAGAAACCACAGGGATGTTTGCTGCGTGTGCTCATGGAAATGGGGGCCTGATGGAACTAGCCTTGCTTTCCCATTTTGAAAGCTGCATTCATGCTGCCTTGAAGCTACCTGAAATTCACTGTTGTTGACAAGCCTCTAGCCACTGTAGGCATGGCTGTGGGAAGAAAATGAGTTTTCTCTAGCTAAACCGGGTGCTTCCATGGCCAGGGTGGAGCTCATCCTGCCATGCTCTAGAGCTAAAGGGAGACTCAATGTGAGTAGTGGCCTCGAGGAAAGGCCCTGAGTAGCCGTGCAGAAAGGGAGGCATGCAGCTCTTTCCATGAGGTCTTAGTCACTGTTTTGCTTTATGTTAGAGGAAGTACCCTTTTCAGGACTCCTAGGCCCCTCGGTTGTGCATCATTTTTCCTCCAAGATCACTGAGTACCTCCAGACCCCTGTGAGCCTGCTGAGCAACCTCAAGTCCCACAGGTCGGTCCCTCGGAGGCCCTCTGTGTATGCCGAGTGAAGGGCAACACACTGCACGTTCCTTAAGGAGAGTTACATTTCCAGAGCCCTCGAACAGCCTCAGGACCACATTTGTGGCCAGTCCGACGTGACATGGAAGTTTTCGTCATGGCCGTTGTCTGAGCTGCAATGAGAAAACACTCTGCTCAGAATTCTTCGAGGACCTCGTACCTGAAGTCACTCTGCTCGAGGAGAAAGTCAGCATCCTAACATGCTGTGTCGCTAATGGGACACTCAGTGTGAGCACTTGCCTCGAGGTAATGCCTACTGCGTGCTGTGACCCATCTCAGCTGTGAGGACACAAGCCACGAGCATGTGCTGGGTCCTGTGAGCCTCCAGCCAGTCCCTGAAGGTGAGGGCAGCCCTGCAGACCCCAGCCCTCTCCTCCACGTGTAGTAGGTGGAAGACCCACTTCTGCTTGCCATTCCAGAAGCGGTTCTGGGGCTGTCCTGGGAGGGCTTCTGGGGTTATGCAGGCTGAGCCCCTGTGGCTAAGTCCCCACTTCCCCACAAGAGCCTCCAGAGCAAGCTGTTTGCCCTGTTGCCTGAATGACCGCCCAGAAATTTTCTCAGGAAAGAATCAGGGGTTTCTGTACCAGCGTCCGCAGGCAGCTCTGCATCTGGACCCACGTTCACATCTTCTGTGTAAACACCGAGAACCTTCCCTGACACGTGCCCCCGGCTGACCACCTCCGCATGCCGACCACAGGCCCCAGTGCGGGCGTCAGACTGACTGCCCATCTCAGCCTCCTCTTGTTGTCAGAGCTGCTCCAGGCTCTGCTCAAAGCCCGTGGACCCACCTTTCACAGGGCTGTCCTCCACCCCCAAACTTCAGCAGGATTTCACCTAAGTATTTAAGTTAAGGGGTCCAGAGGTAAGAAAGGAAGCCAGAAACAAACAGATGGAACCAGCTGGGACCAAGATGGCAACAAATGTGACCTCCAACCGACCCTGACTCTCATCACAGGTTGAATTTACTATATCGGCATATTAAGTGACACACCCACCGGCGGCCATGACTGGACATGAAGGACCAGAAACGGGTCAAAGGAGGTGGTGCCCCACCCCCTTGGGAAAAGCCCCGCCCCCCCCCCCCCAAGGCCTCTTCATCCCATCACCAGCCTTGCTCCTCCTCCCTTTGTCTTCACTGTTTAAAATTAAGCCACTCTCTCCAGGAGGGCGAGGAGTTGATCTGTGAACTTAGTTCCCGCTTCTCCATTCTCTGGCCACTGAATAGAGCCTGTGTGTGGTGGTCTGGGCTCTGGTTTTGTTATTTGCCTACTTGACTCCACGTGGACAAAGGAAACCTCCCCCGCTGGGGCAGAGCGCCTCGCCAGGCTGGGGCCCGAGCAGGGTCCACGTGACGTCACTTGGGAACAGTCTGTAAGGGGGCGGCGGTCTCTGCCCGTGGGGTGGGGGCAGGGAACACCTACAGCCACAGCACCGGCTCCGTGGACGGCACGGCCCCTCGTGGGCCTGGACCGTGTGCTCTCGTCCCCCCACGCCTGATACCCCCCGACAGTCGTGACGCGGTGACCCTGGCTGCTGGGCGTCCAGTCAGGGGGGACCAGAGGCAGCACCTGGTGCCAGGTGAGACGTGCCTTTTCACGGGCAGGGGACGTAGGAGATATTAGGACTTTGTGTCTAGAAAACAAACCAAGCGGCTAGAAGGTGATCTGAGCTGTGGACCTGAAACCCACATGCCAGGTGAGAGCTCCCACTGGACACTGGCTTGGAGGCTTCCACACAGGCGAGACCACCCGCCCGACCCCTCCAGGCCTCCCTGTGGGCACAGCTGGGCCTGCGTTCCTCAGGCTCCCCGACCCAGAGCCTGAAGGGCTGATGCTGCCAGGGCCTGGGGACGCGAGGGGTCCCTCCACCAACGCTGCTCGGCCCCTCCTCCCCAGTGACCAGGGGAGGGAAGCCCCGTGGAGTCTCAGACCCGGCACAGGCAAAGCTCGCACACACACCCCCCAGGACCCCCAGCCCAGCCCTGCTTCCTCAGGCCCACCACCTGACCCTCCCGGTGCCTGCGTCCCACCGACCCACATTCCCAGTGTGGACGTCCACGTGCACAAGCCGCTCCGTGTCCTCTTCCCACATGGGACACCCCCATCCCTTCTTCTCCCTAATGACGGCCTGGACCCCGAATGTTCTGGGCAGGAAGAGGGCCGAGGAGGAGGCCAGCCTGTCCTGTCTGCCTCCTGGGGGCCCAGACACAGGGCTCGGGGTTGCTGGGCCTTGAGGTCTGGATGCTTCCAGGTGTGGGATGAAGCTGCCACTGCCCACTGGAGCTGCTCCTTCCGAGACTCAGGAAGCAGGGGGTCCCACCACACGGAGCCCATCCCCAGGCTCTGCTGCAAGTCTGCTCAGATTTTCTCTCCTGATCCTGAAGGCAGACCTGCGGGAAACAGGGCCTGCGATTCCTATACTGACAGTGTTCTGTGGAATTTCCACTAGACCCCTTCCTACCCTGTTCTGAGCAAATCACTAGTCAGTCCATGCTACCATCACCCCACGAGCAGACCAGGAAGCTGAGGCTCTGAGAAGCCAAGTAATCCAGCCGGAAGCACAGATGTGGGACATGGAGTGGGCTCTGCACCCGCCGCCCACCCAGGGGGACTGCCCACTCCCCGCAGGTTCCACGCCTGTTCCCTTCACCACCCTCCTGGGACCAGCTCACAGAGCATCCTCTTGAGGGGGATTCACTTACCTTCTTTTAACAGGATCCATCTCACTATCCTGTTTTGTGATCATCCGGAAGGCTTGTCACTCTGAAGCAGGTTCAGCCTCACGTCACCAGAGCAGATTTCCCGGATCACACTCACCACCTGTCCACTCCCAGCTCAGACCCAGAAAGGCCCCCTTGGCCCCGAGCCCCATGGCTCTGCCTGGGCTCCCACCCCCTCCTGCCTGGTCCATCCCTCTCATGTCCCCTGCAGGGTCACCAGAGGCTCCCACCTGCCCCAGGCAGGCTGTCTGCTCTGTCCTGGGGAGGCCTCCATGGTGTCAGGTGGAAGACACAAGAGGTACCCGTGGGGCCTCCCTTATGCAGCACAGTGGCCAGCACCCACCTACTGACCTCATCACTCTAGATGGACAGGGTTTCAGGGGGTCTGTGGCATCTCCTGGTTCTCATTTCATCCCAGCACTGCCCACAGGGAAGTTGCTAAGCAACTCTGTGCTGGCTGCACAGAGAGGACGCTCATACATGCCCCCCTCCCAGCACACAGGGCCCTCGTGGTCAGGCCCCTCCCAGGATATGGAGCTCACCTGAGCAGGTACCCAGCAGCCCCCGGGGCCCTCGTGGTCAGGCCTCTCCCAGGATATGGAGCTCACCTGGGCTGGCACCCAGCAGCCCCCGGGGCTCTCGTGGTCAGGCCCCTCCCTGGGTATGGGGCTCCCCTGGGCAGACACCCGGCAGGGCTGGGCACACAGGAACCGTGCACATAGCCGTCACTGCAGAGCACCCCCAGCCCACCTGTCGGTTGAGCTGACACAGAGCACCTCAGAGCAGGACCTGAACTAACAAACAGCAGCTCCGACAGGTCTGTGACCCTGGGCTTCACTCTGTGCGGCCTCCCTCTGCCTGGTCTTCCAGAGGCTTCCACTGCAGCCGGGGCACCAGGCCTCTGTCTCCACCCGCCACCCCTCCTCTCCCTGACTCCTGGGTTCCTCTCATTAGGAGAGGGTCTTCTTGAAGTTGTCTCCCACTCATGGGCCAGATAAAATGATTAGAAAACAAGCAGAGCTGCAGCCCCTTGTCTATCCTGACCCTCAGGACCCTACACCTGTTCCTTGGACCTGGCCGGTGCAGCAAGGCCCATTTTCTGCAACTCTGAGTCCGTGATGGGCAAGGATTGGCTGACCTGGGCAGCCTGACCCTGCCTGCCAGCCCTCCCCAGGTGTGCCTGGGTGGAGGTCAATATAAACACCGCTCCAGGCAGTAAGAGCCCCTGCAGCTGTGCCTGACACCATAGTCTCTGCCCCGTCAGCAGTGTCGGGGCTGTGCTGCTGGGAGGGAGTGAGGGGCCATGGCTTTGTGGGTGGCCCGGTGTGAGTGGGGCTTTGCTGGACTTTCTGCAGGAGTTGCCAGGCTGCCACCTGCTAAAGAAGAGGATGTGTCACCCATACCTGCCGCTGGAATTTCTCCCTAGGCAGAGGTGAGGAAGTAAAAAAGCAGTGGGGGCCAGGACAGGAGGGGTATCTCAGGCAGGGAAATGGAAAGCTTCCAGAAGAGCGCCCGGGGCCAGGACCATCCTGGCTGGCCTGCAGGCACCAAGTCGGCCTGCGTGCTGTCGCTGGTGTGGCTCCACGGCCCTTCCTCTAGGCTTTCAAGTCCTTGTACATATTCAGGTGTTTTACCTGGGAAGGGTGGGAACAGTTCAGCTTTAGCTGGCCTGGGGCTCAGCTCACGTTTACTCACAGACGCCTCGGCACGGTCTCCCAGCTTTGCAATGAGGACACTCCTTGCGGGGGTGCTGCTGGCTGCATGGGAGACGATTCCCCAACTCTGACCAACTTCAGAATTGTTTACCACTGGAGCAAGTGCCCTGATAGGGTTTTCCTCTGTGTAACTAGTGGGTTCTTAATTAGTAACGTGAACGGTGACATCAAAGGTCCTGAATCAGGATGGAAATACTTATCCCCAACATGTACAGACGTAAAAACCTGGGGAGGCCGTGTGCAGCTGGCACCCTTAGGGATGGGCTTCCGACTGACCCCTCAACATTCTGGTGTCCAACCACTGCTTTAGGATTTCTGGGGCCCAGTGCTGACTCTAAGGGTTCTGCAATCCAGTCTCTGTCGGCCTTTTTTTTTTTTTTTTTTAAAGGCTATTTATTCTTTTTTTTTTTAAGACCATACTTCATTCAGATTTCTTTTCCTATTTTTTTTAATTTTATTTATTTATTTATGGCTTTGTTGGGTCTTCGTTTCTGTGCGAGGGCTTTCTCTAGTTGCGGCAAGTGGGGGCCACTCCTCATCGCGGTGCGCAGGCCTCTCATTATCGCGGCCTCTCTTGTTGCGGAGCACAGGCTCCAGACGCGCAGGCTCAGTAATTATGGCTCACGGGGCTAGCTGCTCCGCGGCATGTGGGATCTTCCCAGACCAGGGATCGAACCCATGTCCCCTGCATCGGCAGGCAGACTCCCAACCACTGCACCACCAGGGAAGCCCTCTGTTGGCCTTTAATGAGACCCGCACTTCCAGGATCCTACAGAGCAGGGTCTGTGTGGCCGTTCTGTGGCTTCTGTAACAAATGACCACAAGCTGGGTGGTTTAAGACAACAGGAATTCATCCTCCCCCAGTCCTGGAGACCAGACATCTGAGATCAAGGTGTTGAAGGATGGAAGTCTCTCCAAAGGCTCTAGGATAGGGTTCTTCCTGCCTTTTCCAGATTTTGGGGGCTCCAGGCATCCCCAGACTTACGGCTGCGTCCCTCCCATCTCTGCCTCTGTCTTCACGTGGCTTCTCCTCTATGTCTGTGTCTCTCCTCTGTTGTCTCTCATAGGGACTCTCTCAATTGGATTGAGGGCCACCCTAACCCAAGATGACCTCACCTCGAGATCCTTCACTACATATACTAAGACGCTTTTCCCAGATATGGTCCTGTTCACGTGTTCTGGGGGGCACAGCTTTTGGGGCCAGCATTCAACCCATTACCTGTGTATAAAATAACCCTCATTTTAGGAGGTAACCAAGGTCCCGTATAGACTGGCACAGGCAGCAGCCATGTGGGTGGGGTCTGGGCAGAGTGAGGACCCTGGAATCACCTGGAAAGGATGAAGTCCCAGCTTCATTAGGTGAGCTCTTCCACCACGGGGCCCGTGGAAACAGCCACTCCACTCTGTCCGTGGAAAGGGACCCAGTGCCGAGTCCAGAAGTGGTTATACTGCAAAGCTGGCTCTTCTGGGGTTTCATCATCAATAGCATCATGTAACCAATAACTATGGGCTTGGAGGAGTCACTCTCTGGCACATGATGACAGCACTGTCACTTCAGGCTCATCAAGCCTAGAATAGGAACGTTTGAAGGAGAAGAGTTTGGGAAATTGCAAAGCTTGGTTGTCAAGGAAACTGAGCAGGTTTGTTAAGGTTGTCAAGGAAACTTCTCCCTTAAACTGAAGGCAGGGCGGGAGAGCTGAACTCCAGGGATCTTTTAAAGGGACTGCTTTTAAGCACCATCACCTGAGAGGTGGTCTCAGTGTGAGCCGGGGTTTGAGAAAAGTGTGATGAGATTAAGCCTGACTTTCTGTGACACCTGGGGAGGAGTTTGTAAAGCACCTTGGCTTTTTTTTTTTTTTTTTTTTTTTTGCCGTACACGGGCCTCTCACTGTTGCGGCCTCTCCTGTTGTGGATCACAGGCTCCGGGTGTGCAGGCTCAGCGGCCATGGCTCACGGGCCCAGCAGCTCCGCGGCATGTGGGATCTTCCCGGACCGGGGCACGAACCCATGTCCCCTGCATCGGCAGGCGGACTCTCAACCACTGCGCCACCAGGGAAGCCCCTACCTTGGCTTTTAAGGCAAAAGTTTGTTGCTGGAACAAAGTGTCTCCCAAAACTGGGCTGGAGCTCAAGATGTCTCTGTCCCCTTCTTGTGAGAGTCCAGGGCAGGTGGGTGTCAGGTCCCAGGCTCTGTCCCCCTTGTTTCTCCTCCCTGCTTCCAGGTGAGGGCTCCAACCAGCAGGGTGGGGTGACCAGGTGGGCATCATGCCCTCCGTCCTAGGATGCAGGCTGGTCAAGGCCCTCACCACCTCCACCCCTTCCCCTTGGTAACACGAGACACTGTGCCCCAGCTGTAAGGGGTGGGAAGGCTGGGAGGTGCAGGGTAGCTGTGAACAGGAAAAAGGGAAATGGTTTCTCACGGGCAGCTGCATGGCTCTCCTGTGAGGGTTACCTGGACGCTAGCGCACAGACTCGGGGGCCTGTGAAGCTTCGATGCTTTGTGGTTCTGGAAATCCTATAGGAGACGGTCCACAGCAGGTGAAGCTAATGCTCTCAGTGGAGCTGGTGAAGCCAAAGATCTGCAGTTCAGACTGAAGGTGCTGATGTGGGCATACATACAGGACAAAACCATCTCGTGTGAATGGACTTCAGGCACGTTTAACATGAATGCAGTCATGTTAATGCCTAGCATCTTCTATCTCGTGCCTCCCCTCAGGGACCCCCTCCTCAGGTCCTGAGGATCCTGTAACTCACATACAGGGGGATGGAGAGTGGGCTCTGTCCAGTCTGAGCCCTGAGTTACCCTGTGTGTGAGTCTGCTCAGGACCACCATAACAAATACCACAGACTGGGCCGCTTGAATAACAGACCTATCTCCTAGTCCTGGATGCTGAGATCAAGGTGTCTGCAGGCTGATTTCTCCTGAGGCCTCTCTACTTGGTGCTTAGACAGCCATCTTCTCCCCAGGTCCTCACATGGTCTCTCCCTGTGCCTATCTGTGTCCTAATCTCTTCTTGTAGGACATCAATCCTATTGGATTAGGATCCAGCCTAGTGACCTCATTTTTACCTTGATCACCTCTTTAAAAATCCCATCTCCAAATACAGCCACATCCTGGGGTCCTGGGGGTTAGGGATTCAGCATGTGGATTTGGGGGGACGTGACTGAGCCTATACTATCCTCCTTAGGAACCAAGGGTGCCTCGGTCCTTCCTTCCCTCAAGTCACACGAGGTGATGTAATGGCTCTAGGAGAGGCCACTCGTGCAGAGTTTGTGTCCCAGCTGGGGAACCCTTCCCTGCTCTCTTTGATCAGGCAGTGGCAGCGCCAGTCCCCTCCAGAGGTGAGCAGTTCTGGGGTTTCCTGCCGTGTCTCCTGGCCTGCTGAGGTGCTCACTGTCAGGGAACCCAGGAGCCAGCAGCCTAGTGGGGATGCCGGAGACTCTCAGGGCCTTGGCAGATGTCTCTCCCGGCAGATACCCTAGCGAAAGTGGGGAAACATTTGGGGGATTACGGGTGGGAGAGGGTCACAGTCTCGTTTATGCTTCAGAAAGACCACATTGGGGTGGGATGTGAGACGCACTGTGGGGCAGGGAGCTTTGTCAGGCCTGATGGAGGAACCAGGCACGAGATTGGGCTTGGGCCAGGGCTGTGGGCGTAGAGGGGAATTAGTGTGGGAACTGGCCACAGACTGTTGTCAAAATATCGGCTTCGCTGTGCACTGAGGCCAAGCAGAAATACAGAGACAGGGATTTCTGAGGAAGAGAGAGATGGCTTTATTTTTCTGCCAGGCAGAAGGGAAGACACAGCTGGCTAGCGCCTCAAGAACTGGGCACCCCTCCTTGAGAATCAGGGAAGATTTTATATGTGGGGCTCTCGCAGTCTGGGGTATAGGATGAGGATCAAAGTAGTGAAGGTCTTGCATTCCTCCTTTCCTTTGCATTGTTTCAAAACAGTCATAGTTTGTGTCAGGCTGCCTGGTAATTGGGGTCCAGCAGTCTGGTAATTGCATCCGTTTGCCTCTGGTTTATCGGCCGGTGACCTTGTTTCTGAAATGAAATGAAAAACTATAGGGGGTGACTTGTTATGAGGGGCGTATAGAATGTAAGTGCTGGACATAATAAGGTTAGGGAGTGAGAGGCAGGGGATGTAACTCACACAGAGTCAGGGGTGATGGGTGCCGAATGTAAATTACATAGTGTCAGGGAGTGAGGTTAGCTTTGTAAAGTACAAATCTAGTTACTACAAATGAGTGACAAAGTAAAACAAGGAGTGATGAACTATTTCAGGCCAGGTTGTGTTTCTTCTCTAGCCTGTTCGCTGTTCCCTTTGTTTTCCTTGTTCTCAGGGGAGGGAAAACTTCATTTCTATTTTTGCTGCAACAAGACTCTGGAGGAGCAGATGACAGTCAGTGGGGCACAAGGAGGGTGGGAGCCTGGGAGACCCCAGTGTTACTGAACAAAACGTGGGTCCGCTTGCCCGAGTGCAGTAAAGCCAGTCTACTGACCCCGGGTGTGGTGAAGGAAAGTGCAGCTTTAATTGTACAAGTGCCAATACAAGGAGTCCAGGCGGCTTGTGCTCTGAAACCCCGAACTCCCTGAAGGATTTCAGCAAAGCAGTTTTAAAGGCCAAGTGAAGGAGGGGGGTCACAGGGTATGTGATCAGCTGGTGCACAATTCTCTGGTTGATGGTGAGGTAACAGGCGGTTAACATGATAAATTCTTAGGCACCAGAAGCTCCGGGGCTACCTGTTCATGATCATCAAGTGGTTAATTTCTTCCACTTGGTAGTGGAGGAAGCGTGCATCAGACACTGTTATCAAGGTACTTCAGAGAGGACCTACAGCAGAGGACGTTGGGGAGGGCTCTGTCCTGGGAAGGCCCTGTAGGGTCCGGCTCGGTTACACCCGGTGCCTGGGCTCAGCAACCTGGGAAGGTGGGGCTGCTCCTGGGTGTGGGGAGCTGCGGGATCCCAGTCCTCTGAGGGCCCTGTTAGCCCCCAAGGTGAGATGGGGGTGCAGTGGCTGGACAGAGGCGTCTGGCCTGGGGGAGGGGTCCAGGCCGGAAATGTCATGGGAATCATCCCAGGGAGGGAGAGGAAAGGCCAGTGGGGGCAGGTAGGTCACAGCAGACTACGTGCAGGTGACTGCGATCCTGGTGGAAGCAACTCAGAGCCAGAAAGGAGTGGCCGTCAGGGGCTCAGCTCCATTCTCTTGTTCCTTTGTAAAACCGCTGTGTCAGAGTTTGAGACACCACCAGGAGACGTCTGGGCCCAGTGCTGCCATGGCTTCATCAAAGGGGTCCAGGGGGAACACAGGACCACTGCAGGCCCTGCCCATGTCCTCACTGGGAATGAACCCCACTGGGGCTCCTGGGCTCACAGACTTGAGGGAACCTCTGTCCTCAGGACCGGTCTTCCTCCCTCCTCTCACATTCTGGTCAGAGGCCCAGGAACCCCCAACCTGGCTCCACCCCCAGGGCCTGGATTCAGAGGCCCAGGAACCCCCATCCTGGCTCCACCCCCAGGGCCTGGATTCTGGGACAGCTTAGTGGTAAGCAAGACCCTCATGCTCCTTTATCTGCCTGGGGGTGAAAATGTCTTAAACGCTGCAATTGACTGATTATGGAGGGCTGAGTGTTTCCAGCAGGTATGGGTGGAAAGATGGGGCGTGAAGTTCCTATGTCTGCAGGGTCTTCCCAGCGTGAAGATCTGTCAACATCGCAGCCAGTCAGCATCCTCCCAGGAAGCCCAGATCCAGGATAACGAGGGCAGAGGCTCTCCCCTTGCTTATCTGTAACTTCCTGCTCCCACAGCAAGGAGCCTGGCTCCCACCATCTGCCATTTATCTGTGCATTGCTCCTTTCCAGGTTACATGTGCAGAGGTTTCAGAATTGTTAGCTACTACACCCTGGAAAGAACTTCGTAGAATAAAGCCCACTGTTTATATACGGTCCATTTTGCCTTTAGTCTACAGATTCCATTCATTTCCAAAGGTAACTTAGGTCAGCAGCTTTTACCCCATCCCCTACAGTGAGTTGTTTCCATATATTTCTAACACAGTTAGATTCTGTGACATTATGTATTCCATCCTGCAACACTCCTACATCCTAAATAACTAAATTTGAATAGATTATGATTGGCCCCTTGGGCTGTGCACATCTGTGGGCTTAGACAACTGCATAGTGACAGGTATCCACCCTAGAGTATCACGTGGAACACTGCAAACCCCCCACCCCATGATCTGCTTATGATCTATGTAGCTTTGCCTTTCCCAGAATGTCATCAATGGGGTCATACTGTGTGCAGCCTCCTCAGACTGGATTCTTTCACTTAGCAGTATATACTGAAGATTTATCCATGTCTTTCCATAGGTTGGTGGTGCATTCCTTTCTGCTGAGTAGTATTTCACTGCAGGTGTATGGGAGGAAAAACAATTTTCCCTCTACTTTTCTAGGTTCTTGGTTGAGGTCCCCCCTGCCCCTGTAATAAAAGACAGATTACCAGGAGAAAAGCAGAAGTTTAATAACATGCATACCTTCTGAATACAGGGGGGATACCATGGAAACTGAGTCACTCCCTGAAATGACCATAACCATCCCCTTAAATACCGTCTTCAGCTAAAAACAGAAGAAAGATGCTGGGGAACGGGGGAAGACCACTTATGGCAGGTTATCATGCAAAGCTCAGTAAACGAGGGTATGACTGTTTGCACATTTAAGTCAGGACTTCTCCATTGAAAAGAGTTACTTAAGATTTAATTATCCTATTTTTGGTGCAAAGAGGGACATACCCTTATAAATGGAGATTTCTCTATTGTAAATGTCCTTCATAATACGGCAATCTCAGTTTTCTGAGATCAAAAAAAATAAATTTATTATTTTATTTTTGGCTGCATTGGGTCTTCGTTGCTGCGTGCAGGCTTTTCTCTGGTTGTGGCAAGCAGCGGCTACTCTTCATTGCGGTGCATGGGCTTCTCATTGTGGTGGCTTTTCTTGTCACGGAGCACAGGCTCTAGGCGTGCAGGCTTCAGTAGTTGTGGCACATGGGCTCAGTAGTTGTGGCACACGGGCTCAGTAGTTGTGGCTCACAGGCTTAGTTGCTCTGTGGCATGTGGGATCTTCCTGGACCAGGGCTCGAATCTGTGTCCCCTGAATCGGCAGGCAGACTATTAACCACTGAGCCACCAGGGAAGCCTTTTTTTTTTTTTTTTTTTTTTTTAAAGCAGGTCAATAATCCTTATGCCAGAGAGACATATTTTGGGGTGGCATATTCTACTCGCCTTGACATGGATGTACCCCAATTTGCTTATGCATTCATCTTTTGAAGGATATCCTGATTTCTTCAAGTTTTTAGCCATTATGAAAGTGCTGCTGTGAATAATTGCACCCTTGTTTGCATTTGGACATAGATTTTCAAAGCAGTTGCCTAAATACTGGAAACACGATTGTTGGATCCCAACATGAGACTTGTTTAGCTTTGGAAAAAACTGCTAAATTGTCTTACAAAGTGGCTGCACATGCATCCCCCCAGCGATGAGGGAGAGTTCCTTTTGTTCCTCACCCTCCAGCAATTGGTATTGTCCTATTTTTGGAGCTTAGCAGTCCTAATAGGTGTGCTGTCTTATCTCATGATTTTAATTTGTAATTCCCTAGTGGTATATGATGTTGAGCTTGTTTCTGTATGACTTTCACTCTCTGTGTATCTTTTTCGGCGGGACGTCTGTTCAGATCATGCTGTTCATGTTCATGCTGACGGGAGCCCCGCCTCCTCAGGACCCGCTGGGGCTTTGGCTTCTGGGACATGCGGGGCCGAGTCCACGCTGACGGCTGTGCTTCGGGACCACCCGGGGTCGAGTCCACACTAACGGAAGCCGGGTCTCCTCAGGACCCGCTGGGGCTTCAGCTTTGGGACACCGTGGGGTCCAGTTCATGCTGACAGGAGCCTGGTCTCCTCAGGACCTGCCGGGAGGTGATGCCACTGACGGAAAAGGTGAGGAAAAGTGGGCAGAAGGTTCCTGTGTGTGGCTGACCGCTGAGGGTGTCTGTCTTCAGAGGACCCAGGAGAGGAGGGGCTTGATGTGGAAAACTGGTTTTTTGGCCCCTTTTGTGTGTGGTGTAGACAGAGTGCAGTGTTCTTCGGTGAGTGGCGTCCGGTTTTCCCAGCACCGTTCATTGAGGGGACTGTCCTTTCCCTGGTGTATGTTCTTGGCTCCTTTCTTGTGAAGGAACTGACCACATACCTGTAGGTTGATTCCTGGGTTCTCTGCTCTGTTCCTCTGGTCTGTGGGCCTGTTTTTGTGCCAATTCCACACGTTTTTGGGACTGTAGCTTTGTAATGAAGTGTGAAGTCAGGGAGGGAGATGCCTCCAGCCCGTTCTCCTGCCTCAGGGTCCCTTTGGCTCTTCTGGGTCCTTTGTGGTTCCACACACAACTTAAGATTGTTTGTTCTGTTTCTATGGAAAATGTCATTGGACTTTTGGTAAGGATTGCATTGAATGTGTACATTAATTTGGCTAGGATGCATATTTTTTTTAATTAAAAAAAATTTGGGGCCACAGCATGTGGCATGCAGGATGCGGGATCTTAGTTCCCCAATGAGGGGTCGAACCCATGCCCCCTGCAGTGGGCGCACAGAATCCCAACCCCTGGACAGCCGGGGAAGTCCCACCTTAGAATGCATATTTCCACAATATTCTTTTTACCCATGAGCACGGGGTATCTTTCCATTTATTTTTGTCTGTTCAGTTTCCTTTATCAGTGTCTTCCAGTTTTCAGTGTGCAGGTCCTTCACATCCTTGGTTAAATTTACTCCTAGTTATCTTTTTGGATGCAACTGTAAGTGGAATTTTTTTTTTTAATTCTTCTTCTGATGTTTCATTATCAGTGTATAGGATCACAAATGATTTTTTTGCATTGATTTTTCTTTTTTTTATCCTGTAGCTTTACTGAATTCATTTTTTTAGTTGTAACAGTTTTTGGTGGTTGAATGTGGAAAGCTAGAATTCAGAAATCTCACTGTTTCAACTACATCCAGGTCATCCACAGCACCCAAGACATAGTGGTTCCCAATATAATCTTCCCATGGTGCCTCTTGTAGTATGTGGACTCCTACAAGGGTGATTAGCATCACCACTGTGGGTGAACTGGATCTGGGTAGGGCTTGGCCTCTATAACAGAGTTTGATGTCTGTATTTCTGGCTTGGTATGACATGGCTGTTTTGATAAGTACTTTATTTTCTAGTAAATTTCAAGTGTATAAAAAACTTTAAATAGCAGTATAAAGTTTTCCACATTCACAAAATACTCCAGTTTGTTTACCCTGTGAGAGTGGGGGGGCCACTCTCCCAGGGAATCAGCACATAACCCCATAATGAGGAATAATTATGGTTTCCACATTATAATCCTATCCACAGACTTGCTTCAACTTTCACCAGCTGCCCCAGCTTTGTGGAAATGTATTTTTCCATTCGAATCCAGTTTTCTTTTCTTGGAACCATCACTGGGGCTTTCCCTCACTTTAAAAACCTTGCTGGATTGAAAGTGTACAAGATGAGCATGATCTGGGTGGTTTTTCTGTATGGCTTCTTTCACTTAGGATGTTTTCAGTGTTTATCCACATTGTAACATTGATCATTATTTCATTCATTTTTTCCCATTGTGATTAAAAACACATAACATTTACCATTTAAACCATTTTTTTAAAGCTTTTAAAAAATTATTTTTTATTTTTTGGCTGTGTTGGGTCTTTGTTGCTGCACGCAGGCTTTCTTTAGTTGTAGTGAGTGGGGCTACTCTTCATTGCTGTGTGCAGGCTTCTCATTGCGGTGGCTTCTCTTGTTATGGAGCATGGGCTCTAGGCGCACGGGTTTCAGTAGTTGTAGCACGAGGGCTCAGTAGCTGTGGCTCGCAGGCTTAGTTGCTCTGCGGCATGCAGGATCTTCCAGGACCAGCGCTTGAACCCGTGTCCCTTGCATTGGCAGGCGGATTCTTAACCACTGTGCCACGAAGGAAGCCCCATTTAAACCATTTGTAAGTATACAGTTCTATGGCATTAACTACATTCACATTGTTGTAAAAATATCCTCACCATCCATCTCCAGAACTTCATTTTCCCCATGTGAAACCGTAGCCATTAAACACGAACTCATCTCAACCCCTGGCAACCTTATTCTACTTTGTCTTTGAGTTTGACTTATCTGGATACCACATACTAGTGGAATCATAGAACGTTTGTCCTTTTTTGTGTCTGGCTGGTTTCACTTAGCATAATGACTTCAAGGTTCATCCACATTGTAGCATGTGTGAGAATTACCTTAGTTTTAAAGGTTGAATCATATTCCATTGTGTATATACTACACTGTACTTGTCCATTCATCTGTTGAAGGATGTGTTGTGTTGCTTCCACCTTTTGGCTATTGTGAATAACGTTGCTATGAATATGGGGTACAAATGTCTGTTCCAGTCCTTGCTTTCTAATATTCTGGGTGTACACCCTGGAGTGGAATCAAGGGATCACACATTTTCCATGTTTTTCAGGAGCCACCATACAGTTTTCCACATTTTACTTTATTCCTTTATATGACAGAATAATGTAGCTGTGGATCTACCTTATTTTGCTTATCCGTTTACCTGCTGATGGACATTTAAATCTTTTCTACCCTGGGCTGTTGTGAACAGTGCTGCTATGAATAATTGGTGTACAAGTTTTTGTTTGAACGCCTGTTTTCCATTTTTTTGGTATATATCTAGGAGTGGAGTTGTTGAACCACATGGTAATTATATTTTATATTTTTGAGTAAATGCTAAAGTTTTGTACACATAGACTGCACCATTGTACATCTCCACAAGTAACGTTTAAGGATTCCAATTTCTCTACATTGTTGCCAACCTTTGTTATTTTTATTTATATATTTTAAAATTGATTTTAAAGTTTATTTTTGTTCTAGTGTGTGTGAAGGGGCATCACACTGTGGCTTTCATTTGCATTTTCATCATGACTGCTCACATTTGACATCTTTCCATGTCCTTGTTGACCGTTTGTATGTCTTGCCTGGAGAGCAGTCCATGCAGCCATTTGTCTGTTTCAAAAATTTTATTGTTTGTCTTTTTGTTGATGAGTTGGAAAAGTCCTGGGTATATTCTAGGTAAAGAGTCTTATCAGATATAGAATGTGCCAGTATTGCCTTCCATTCTGTGGGCTGTCTTCTTCCTTTCTGGATAGCCTCTTTTGATGCACAAAGGTTTGTCATTTTGAGGAAATCCAATTTATCTATTTTTTTCTTTCATTTCTTATGCTTTACTGTCAAATCTAAGAAACCATTGCTAAATTCATGGTCAGGAAGATTTAATTCCTTGGTTTATTTGAGAGTTCATACAGTCATCCCTCGGTACCCACTAGGCCAGGCTTTAGGCCTAGGTTTGAGTCAGTGTGAGGGTTCAGGGGTCACGGTTTAGGGTTATGGGTCATTGTTGGAGCGTCCTGGTAGAGGGTTGTGGTTAAAGGGTCGGGGATTAGAGTTCAGGGGTCTGGGGCGAGGGTCGTTAGGGGGTTACGGTTAGAGGTCAGGGTTCTTAGTGTGAAGGTTAGAGTTAGGTTTAAGCACAATTGGCCCTCATTGTCCTCCCCTCTCCTTCTCACTGAAGCCTCCAGAATGGATAGGACTTGCCCAGGGTCAAACAGGAGTCAGGGAGCTGAGGTCAATAACTGTTTTTCTGGCCTCCCTTCCCCCAGTCCTGGGCTCTGAGAGAAGAATGAAATGTCTGTTCTTGTCTCGGACTGTTTCTTATCCAACTCAACCTCTGTCAAGGATTGGGGAGGGTGTCAGAAGTCATGCATGGTTTCCCTCTGCCCTCCTACCTGGGAAGGGTGATGCTGGCCCTACTCTGCCTGGGCAGGCCCAGGTTCCAGCACAACCCAGACTGGAGGGCACTCAGTGGACACGTGTGGATTTATACATGACTGGGTGCAGTGACCTGCCAGACCCCAGATGCTGCCTTCTTAAGGGCTGGTGGGCCCTCCTGGCCCTGGAGGCATCCTTTGTTCCATCTGAGTGGGCATGAATAGATGATCAAGTCTCAGGCAGGACAGCCTTTGACCTCTGACTATCCAGGCAGGCATCTGTGGTCCTCTAGCTCAGTCCAGCCTGGGCATTGTCAGGCCCTCATGTACCGTTACGGAGCTGACCATGATGCTGGGCAATTCAAGAGCTACCTGGGCAGTGTAGACATTCCTTTGAGAAGTTTCAACTACCAACATGCATGTGGCTGAGAAAAAGGCCTCCCGCTCACAGCCTCATAGGCTGCCAAGAGAAGTAATAATCCTCTAAACATTGGAGTGTGTCTCTGACACAACACCCATACAGCAGACCATGGCCCTGCAATCCTTTGTCCTTTCAGTCGTTAGAAACTTTTGACATGCATATTCATTAAGAATCAAAGATATGGGAGCAACTGGACCTCCCAGTTGGAGGTTTACACTGACACTGCCATTGTCTTGGAGAGCCATATGCATCCATGTGGCCTCTGGAAGCCTGCCAATTATGGGTTCCATGGCATGGAATAATTCTTGAGCCTCCCGTTACTTCATCACACAAGAGTTTCCTTACCACCCTAGCATTTGGTTTCTTCCCTTAGAAAAGGAGAGAGAAGAAACTGGAAAAGGAACAGTATTGTTTTTCAGGGATGGGTAGTTAATATGGCCAGGGAGATGGCTTAACTCACGGGATCCCACCTCTCAGGGGCAGGAATGAGGTCTGTGGGTCTTCTGAGGGCACATGGGCTGTTCTGGGCCAGCCTCTGAGATGTGAGGATCTGATGCCCAAGGAAAGAGACTTGAGTTTACCACCACCAATGATCCTGACTTGTCAGCAAGTGAAAGAACTTCTTGCAGTCTTGGGAGGGACAGTAAGAGCACTGGATACATAACTGCAGCCCCTGACCCTAAGTGAACCCCTTTCTTCCTTTTGTGTCAGACTTTGTGCTGTGCAGTGAGCTGTCATTGACTTAGAATCTGTTGCTTTCTCCCAGCCAACATCTGTTCTCAGGTCCAAGTGCCTCAGTTTTCCTTTGGGAATTACATCTCACCTGCTTCCAGTCCAAACAGTTGCAGAAGGATGACCCCATGTTCCACCCAGCTCGAAGAAGGGTTTACAACCCACATTTAGCCAGTCCCATTTTCCATCTTCTGGTGTTGGGTCAAGGATGAGAATGTAACCCAAGCCAGATCAAAGGCATTTAAACCCATGACTTTTTGGAATCCAAGAAAAGGAGAAACTCTTTCTCGGAAAATGGATGGTGAGTGTTTGTCAACCTAGAACTGTTGTTGGCCCAAGGGCAGTGAGAGAGACTGTGCCTGTGAATGGGGTCCCCCAAAGGCACTGAGCGGGACAAAGATTTGGAGAGAAGCAAGATCACACTGAGACAGTGTGAGCCGCTGGACCTGCCAGGTCCAAACCCATTCTTCAACTTGTCACTTGCAAGTATTAATGTATTTCTACCCTTACAATAAATACTAATTTATTTTACTTCTGTAAGTGTGTCCAGTCGCTGGGAAAAGAAAAAGTCCTGGTTGATACATCTGAATCAATAATCCCTGACCCTTCCTCAGGTGTCCTCACTGGGTAGGCATGGCTGGGGGAGGTGAAGACACTGGGTGGGGTCATGTACTAGGGGAGCTGCCAGACATCTCTGTCCCTGCTCCTTCCCTGTCCCAGGAGAGGGAAACCCTGGAACAGTGATAGGATAACCAGTAGGGGAAGAGGTTCCTCAGTGATTAATTGGCCTTTTTGTGTTCTCCTTAATTTAGGGACCATTTTGGTAATGTGTTTTTACAAAGAAATCCCCCTTTTCCTCTAGGTTTCCAGTTTGTTACAGTAAGTTTCTCTTATTTGATGTTTACTTTTTCCTGTCTAATTTTCTACAGAATCATGACAAATAATGAACAAATACTGATACTTTACTATTAACTGAAGTCCCTATTCACTTTCCCTTTGTTATACCTTTCCTTGTTCCAGGGTCTCAAAGAACATGGGGTCATCATGTCTGTTTAGTCTCTTCTGGGCTCTGACAGTTGCTCAGACTCTCCTTGTTTCCATGACCTTGACAGTGTGGAGGAGGACTGGTCAGGTATTTTATAGACTGCCGGGCACTGGGATTTGCTTGGTGTTTTTGTCGTGGTTAGACTTGGCTTTGAAAAAGCAGATCACAGAGGTGAAGTGCTTCCTCTTCACTATATATCAAGAGGACAGGCTCTTAAGGAAACTTCTCACTTATATTCTTAACTTTGGTCCCCTAGCTGAAGTAGTGTTTGTCAAGTTTTCCCACAGGTTAATTTTTTTCCCATGTCCATCCTGTGTGTCTTATTTAGGAGGAAGTCATAATGCAGAAGCCACACTTGAGGAGAGGGGTTAGCTTCACATCCTTGATGGACAGCTGAGTGTCTATATACATTGTTTAGAAGCTTTGTGCATAGGAGATTTCTATTTAACACCATTCATCGAAAACTATGTAATTTATTTTTACCAGTTTGGACACGTGAATGATTACTGTAAACTTTTGTTTATAATCCAGCACTACATTATTAGACTGCTTAGTTCATTCTTGCTTTGGCTGTTGAGAGCTTTTTCCATTTGCTCCTGTTTTCATTTTACATAATTTTCCTTTTGTGGGTTTTTAAAATTTTGGATACTTCTTTACTTTCTGATATTTTAAGATTACGCTGCTTCATATATTTACTGTCTCAGTCCTAGCATCAGCCCTTTCTTCAAAGAGCCCTTGTTCCTTTTATTAGAGAATGGTATTAAAAACTTACATGTGGGAGCTCAATATGCTCAGCTGACAGTACATAGAAATACATGCATGTATCCCAGCCTATGCATATACACATAATTATAAAGATATCCATATGGAACTGTGTGTAGGCTAAAGATAGTTTATACCGATGTCTCCAACCGGATTTGTTATGACATGGATATCGTAAACTTTTCCCTTTGTTTGACTGTAACATCCCACTCCAGTGGTAAGAAACCTGGCTTCCACCATTTGTCATTTATTAAATTCAGTGCTTGTTCCATTCGATTACTGATATAGTAGTTTCAGTACTGTTAGCTACTACCCCTCATGGGAAAGAACTTAGAGTCCACTGTGTATGTATGGCCCATTTTGTCTTTGGCCTACAGATTCTGTACATTTCCAAAGTTAACTTAGGTCAGCCCATTTGTCCCACTACCAACAGTGAGTTTTTCCATACATTTCTGAAACAGTTAGATTCTTTGTTACATTCTGTATTCCAGGCTTTGACACTCCCATATCCTAAGTAGCTAAGTTTGAATAGATTGTGAATTACTTGTTGTGTTGTAAAAATCTGTGGGTGTAGACAAATGCATAGTGACAGATATTCACCACTAAAGTATCATATGGACTATTTCTACCACATATTCCTTAAACTGTTTACCAGTGTCAGTTTTACCTTTTCTAGAATGTCATATAAATGAGGTCATACAGTGTGTAGCACTTCAGACTGGATTCTTTCACTTAGCAATGTACGTGTTAGTTGCATCTATATCTATCTATATATATTTGCATGGGTTGATGATCCATTCCTTTATATCTCTGAATACTATTGCACTGCATGTATAGGAGAGAAAAAAATAATTTTCCCTCTACACTTCTATGTTCTTTATTGAGATCTCCCTTGTAATGAAAAAGAGACGAACTGGAGAAAAATATCAGAAGTTTAATATATACCATGCGTACCTCCTGTATACTTGAAAGATACCCAGGAAAACTGAGTCACTCCCTGAAATGGCCCAAGCCATTACCTTAAATGCTATCTTCTGCTGAGAACGAAAGAAAGATGTTAGGGAATGGAGGAAGCCATTTAAGGGATGTTATTAGTCAAAGCCCAGTAAACAAGGGTATGGTTGTTACACAGATTTACATCCAGGCCTATTTCATTGACAAGCTTTGTTTTTTTTTTTTAAACATTTATTTATTTGGCTGCACTGGGTCTTAGTTGCAGCCTGTGTAATCTTTAGTGGCGGCATGCAGGCCCTTAATTGCAGCATGTGGGATCTAGTTCCCTGACCAGGGATTGAACCCTGGTCCCCTGCATTGGGAGTGTGGAGTCTTAACCACTGGACCAGCAGGGAAGTCCCAACAAACTTTTCTTGATATTTAGTCATCTTTCAATTCCTGGTCCAAAGAGGGACATACCCTTACAAATGGAGATATCTTTAATAAATGGAAATTTACCTCCTAAAAGGGCAGATTCTACTTTATTTATTTATTTATTTTTTTGCGGTACATGGGCCTCTCACTGTTGTGGCCTCTCCCGTTGCGGAGCACAGGCTCTGGACGTGCAGGCTCAGCGGCCATGGCTCATGGGCCCAACCACTCCGCGGCATGTGGGATCTTCCCACACTAGGGCACGAACCCGTGTCCCCTGCATCGGCAGGCAGACTCTCAACCACTGTGCCACCAGGGAAGCCATCTACTTGGTTTTGAAAGATTCTCCTGGGTCTGCTGTTTCTTAAGTTAATCAGTCCAAAATAATCCCTTTGTCAAATGGGCATATTTTGGGGTGGTGTATTCTGCTCCCCTTGACATGTATGTGCCCTAATTTGCTTATGAATTCATCTACAGAAGGACATCCTGATATCTTAAGTTTTTAGCCATTATGAATAGAGCTGCTGTGCATTACTTGATGCTAGTTTTGGTTTGAACACAGTTTTTCAAAGCAGTTGTCTAAATACAAGAGGTACACTTCTTGGATCCTAAGGTGAGACTTTTTAGATTTGGAAAAAACTGCCAAACTGTCTTCCAAAGTTGGTTGTACATGCATTCCACCAGCATCTTGAGTATATTCTTGTATGCTTATTTACTGCCTGTTTATCTTCCTGGGCTAGGTGTGTGTTTCAATCTTTACTAAATTTTAATGGTGTTGTTGGCATAATTTGAGTACAAATCCTTTAACAGATATGTGTTTTGGAAATAGTTTCTTGCAGTTTGTGGTTTGTCTTCCTGTTTTCTGAATAAGGTCACCAGACCCAAAGTCATGTAGATTATCTTTTTTTGTCTAGGATTTTTATAGTTTGGTAATTTAAATTTGTCTATGGGCAATTTTGAGTGAATTTTGGTTTAAGTTGTAATGTTTGTGTCTACATTCATTTCATTACATATGGATTGTAATTAATTGCTCCTTAACCAAATTTAGAGAAGATACAGTGAGACACTTGGCTCCATTTCAGTTTGGATTTCCAAACTTAGTATATACAGCAGAACTGCCTTCTGGATGAGGCCTCTGGGTTTGTGAGTGCGGCACTCCCGGCACTTTTCTCACGTCCCACAGGGGGCGCCAAACCAACCTGTCTGACCCTGGGGGCACAGGTGCACCCTGCCCACAGACTTTGCTCTGTGACAAGCAGACGGGAGCTTTGTCTCCTGTCAGGGCTTAGGTTTCTGGAACATGAGGCATTGTCCACACTGACAGGAGCTGGGTTTTCTCAGGAGCCACTGGTGAGGAGACTCCGCAAGAGGAAAAAATGAGCAAGTGTGGAGAATCTTCCTGTGCAACTGACTGCTGGCTTGGTGGGTGCATCTTCAGGGGACTCAGGAGAGAAAGAGTTTAATGTGGAATACTGTGTGCTTTTAGTCAGCTTTATATGCAGTGTAGATGGTGACCACTGTCGTTCTTTGGAGTCCGGTGTCTAGTTTTCCAGGCACTGGTCGTTGATGGCTTTAGGTAGAAAAAACATTTTTTTACAACTTTATTGGAGTATAATTGCTTTACAATGGTGTGTTAGTTTCTGCTTTATAACAAAGTGAATCGGTAAAACATATACATACGTCCCCATATCTCTTCCCTGTTGCATCTCCCTCCCTCCCACCCTCCCTATCCCACCCCTCTAGGTGGTCACAGAGCACCAAGCTGATCTCCCTGTGCTACGCGGCTGCTTCCCACTAGCTATCTATTTTACGTTTGGTAGTGTATATGTGTCCAAGCCACTCTCTCACTTTGTCACAGCTTACCCTTCCCCCTCCCCATATCCTCAAGTCCATTCTCTAGTAGGTCTGTGTCTTTATTCCTGTCTTAACCCTAGGTTCTTCATGACATTTTTTCCCTTAAATTCCATATATATGTGTCAGCATATGGTATTTGTCTTTCCCTTTCTGACTTACTTCACTCTGTATGACAGACTCTAGGTCCATCCACCTCATTACGAATAGCTCAATTTCGTTTCTTTTGGGGGCTGAGTAATATTCCATTGTATATATGTGCCACGTCTTCTTTATCCATTCATCTGATGATGGACACTTAGGTTGATTCCATCTCTGGGCTATTGTAAATAGAGCTGCAGTGAACATTTTGGTACATGACTCTTTTTGAATTATGGTTTTCTCAGGGTATATGCCCAGTAGTTGGATTGCTGGGTCATATGGTAGTTCTATTTGTAGTTATTTAAGGAACCTCCATACTGCTCGCCATAGTGGCTGTGCCAATTCACATTCCCACCAGCAGTGCAAGAGTGTTCCCTTTTCTCCACATCCTCTGCAGCATTTACTGTGTCTAGATTTTTTGATGATGGCCATTCTGACTGGTGTGAGGTGATATCTCATTCTAGTTTTGATTTGCATTTCTCTAATCATTAATGATGTTGAGCATTCTTTCGTGTGTTTGTTGGCAGTCTGTATATCTTCTTTGGTGAAATGTCTAGGTCTTCTGCCCATTTTTGGATTGGGTTGTTTGTTTTTTTGTTATTGAGCTGCATGAGCTACTTGTAAATTATGGAGATTAATCCTTTGTCAGTTGCTTCATTTGCAAATATTTTCTCCCATTCTGAGGGTTGTCTTTTCATCTTGTTTATGGTTTCCTTTGCTGTGCAAAAGCTTTGAAGTTTCATTAGGTCCCATTTGTTTATTTTTGTTTTTATTTCCATTTCTCTAGGAGGTGGGTCAGATAGGATCTTGATGTGATTTATGTCATAGAGTGTTCTGCCTATGTTTTTCCCCTAAGAGTTTGATAGTGTCTGGCCTTACCTTTAGGTCTTTAGTCCATTTTGAGCTTATTTTTGTGTATGGTGTTAGGGAGTGATCTAATCTCCTACTTTTACACGTACCTGTCCAGTTTTCCCAGCACCACTTATTGAAGAGGTTGTCCTTTCTCCACTGTACATTCCTGCCACTTTATCAAAGATAAGGTGACCATATGTGCGTGGGTCTGTTATTATAGGTCTTTTCCTTCTCTTGTGTTTCTTGCCTAGAGAAGGTCCTTTAGCATTTGTTGTAAAGCTGGTTTGGTGGTGCTGAACTCTCTCAGCTTTTGCTTGTCTGTGAAGGTTTTAATTTCTCCATCCAATCTGAATGAGATCCTTGCTGGGTAGAGTAATCTTGGCTGTAGGTTGTTCTCCTTCATCACTTTAAATATGTCCTGCCAGTCCCTTCTGGCTTGCAGAGTTTCTGCTGAAAGATCAGCTGTTAACCTTATGGGGATTCCCTTGTGTGTTATTTGTTGTTTTTCCCTTGCTGCTTTTAATATGTTTTCTTTGCATTTAATTTTTGACAGTTTGATTAATATGTGTCTTGGCATGTTTCTCCTTGGATTTATCCAGTATGGTACTCTCTGTGCTTCCTGGACTTGATTAACTATTTCCTTTCCCATATTAGGGAAGTTTTCAACTATAATCTCTTCAAATATTTTCTCAGTCCCTTTCCTTTTCTCTTCTTCTTCTGGAACCCCTATAATTCAAATGTTGGTGCGTTTAATGTTGTCCCAGAGGTCTCTGAGACTGTCCTCAGTTCTTTTCATTCTTTTTTCTCTATTCTGCTCTGCAGTAGTTATTTCCACTATTTTATCTTCCAGGTCACTTATCCGTTCTTCTGCCTCAGTTATTCTGCTATTGATCCCTTCTAGAGTATTTTTAATTTCATTTATTGTGTTGTTCATCGTTGCTTGTTTCACCTTTAGTTCTTCTAGGTCCTTGTTAAATGTTTCTTGCATTTTCTCTATTCCATTTCCAAGATTTTGGATCATCTTTACTATCATTATTCTGAATTCTTTTTCAGGGAGACTGCCTATTTCCTCTTCATTTGTTAGGTCTGGTGGGTTTTCATCTTGCTCCTTCATCTGCTGTGTGTTTTTCTGTCTTCTCCATTTGCTTCTCTTACTGTGTTTGAGGGTCTCCTTTTTGCAGGCTGCAGGTTCGTAGTTCCCGTCGTTTTTGGTGTCTGTCCCCAGTGGCTAAAGTTGGTTCAGTGGGTTGTGTAGGCTTCCTGGTGGAGGGTGCCTGTGTTCTGGTGGATGAGGCTGGATCTTGTCTTTCTGGTGGGCAGGTCCACGTCTGGTGGTGTGTTTTGGGGTGTCTTGGACTTATGATTTTAGGCAGCCTCTCTGCTAATGGGTGGGGTTGTGTTCCTGTCTTGCTAGTTGTTTGGCATAGGGAGTCCAGCACTGTAGCTTGCTGGTCATTGAGATAAGCTGGGTATTGGTGTTGAGATGGAGATCTCTGGGAGATTTTCGCCGTTGGATATTACGTGGAGCTCGGAGGTCTCTTTTGGACCCGTGTCCTGAAGTTGGCTCTCCCACCTCAGAGGCACAGCACTGACTCCTGGCTGCAGCACCAAGAGCCTTTCATCCACACGGCTCAGAATAAAAGGGAGAAAAAGCAGAAAGAAAGAAAGAAAGAAAGAAAGAGGATAAAAGAAAATAAAGTAAGGTCAAATAAAATAAAGTTATTAAAATAAAGAATTATTAAGAAAAAAATTTTTAAGTAAGAAAAACAAAACCCCCCAAAAACGGGCGGATAGAACCCTAGGACAAATGGTGAAAGCAAAGGTATACAGACAAAATCTCACACAGAAGCATACACGTACACACTCACAAAAAGAGGGAAAGGGGAAAAAAATCATAAATCTTGCTCTCAAAGTCCACCTCCTCAATTTGGGATGATTCGTGGTCTATTCAGGTATTCCACAGACGCAGGGTACATCAAGTTGATTGCGGAGCTTTAATCCACTGCTCCTGAGGCTGCTGGGAGAGATTCCCCTTTGTCTTCTCTGTTCGCACAGCTCCCGGGGCTCAGCTTTGGATTCGGCCCCGCCTCTGCGTGTAGGTCGCCGGAGGACGTCTGTTCTTCGCTCAGACAGGACGGGGTTAAAGGAGCCGCTGATTCGGGCGCTCTGGCTCCCTCAGGCCGCGGGGGAGGGAGGGGCACGGAGGCGGGGCGAGCGTGCGTCGGCGGAGGCCGGCGTGACGTTGCGTCAGCACGAGGCGCGCCCGTGCGTTCTCCCGGGGATGTTGTCTGTGGAGCCCGGGACCGTGGCGGTGGCGGGCAGCACAGGCTCCCGGGAGGGGAGGTGTGGAGAGTGACCTGCGCTCGCACACGGGCTTCTTGGTGGCGGCAGCAGCAGCCCCAGCGTCCCACGCCCGTCTCTGGGGTCCGCGCTTTCAGGCGCGCCTCGCGCCCGTCTCTGGAGCTCCTTTCAGCGGCGCTCTGAATCCCCTCTCCTCACGCACCAGGAAACAAAGAGGGAAGGAAAAGTCTCTTGCCTCTTCGGCAGCTCCAGACTGTTCCCCGGACTCCCTCCCGGCCGGCCGTGGCGTACTAACTCCCTTCAGGCTGAGTTCACGCCGCCAGCGCTCTGACTGAAGCCCGAGCCTCAGCTCCCAGCCCCGCCCGCCCCGGCGGGTGAGGAGACAAGCCTCTCGGGCTGGTGAGTGGCGGTCGGCACCGGTCCTCTGTGCGGGAATCTCTCTGCTTTGCCCTCCGTACCCCTGTGGCTGCGGTCTCCTCCGCGGCTCCGAAGCTTTCCCCCTCCGCCACCCGCAGTCTCCGCCCGCGAAGGGGCTCCTAGTGTGTGGAAACCGTTTTTCCTTCACGGCTCCCTCCCACGGGTGCAGGTCCCGGCCCTATCCTTTTGTCTCTGTTTATTCTGTTTTCTTTTGCCCTACCCAGGTACGTGGGGAGTTTCTTTCTTTCTTTTTTTTTTTTTTCGGTACACGGGCCTCTCACTGTTGTGGCCTCTCCCGTTGCGGAGCACAGGCTCCGGACGCGCAGGCTCAGCGGCCATGGCTCACGGGCCCAGCCGCTCCGCGGCATGTGGGATCTTCCCGGCCCGGGGCACGAACCCGTGTCCCCTGCATCGGCAGGCGGACTCTGAACCACTGCGCCACCAGGGAAGCCCCGTGGGGAGTTTCTTGCCCTTTGGGAGGTCTGAGGTCTTCGGCCAGCGTTCAGTAGGTGTTCTGTAGGGGTGGTTCCCCGTGTAGCTGTATTTCGGATGTATCTGTGGAGAGGAAGGTGATCTGCGTGTCGTACTCTTCCGCCACCTTCCCCCTCTCCCAAACATTTTAATAATAGTAATTTTTCTGACGCATGAGCATGGAATATTGTTTTCTATTGTGCCTTCAGTTTCTTTACCAGTGCTTTATAGTTTTCTGAGTATAGGTCTTTCGTGTCCTTGGTTAAATTTATTGCTAAATAGTTCGTTCTTTTGGATGGAATTGTAAATGGGATTGTTTTCTTAATGTTTCTTGCTGGTGGTTCATTATTAGTGTATAGAAACGAAACTGATTTGTGTATATTGAGTGCATATTTTGCAACTTTACTGAATTTATTTTTTAACATAGTTTTTGAAGTCACGTGAACAATTGCAAGACTAAAATCTCACCGTTTCTACTGCCCCCCAGGTGATCCACAGGACCCACGACATGGTAGCTACTAATACACTCTTCCCACGGTGCCTCTTAATACCGTGCGGACTCCTACAAGGGAAATAAGTATCACAACTTTGGTTGAACGTGGTCTGGGTAAGTCTTGGCCTCTGTAAGAAAAATTTGATGTCTGTCTTCTCTGATTTTCTGGCATGATCCTGACATGGTTGTCTAGAAAAGTAATTTACTTTCCAGTCATTTAAAATGTACAGAAAAGTTGCAATAATGTCAAAAAGTACTCACATTTGCCACTTGACACAAAATGCTCAGTGTGTTTTGCCCAAGGCACCAGCACATAACCCCTAAAGAAATCCTGACGTCCACATTATAATTTAATACTCAGCCCCACTTCAACCTTCACCTACTGTCCGAACGGTATGAAAATGTCTTTTTCCATCCTGATCCCGTTTTCTTTTTCTGGAACCATGACTGAGTTTCTCCCTCATTTGGACAACCTTGATGGATTTGAAGCAGACAAGATAAGATGAGTATGGGATCTAGGGGGCCTTTTCTGTATGACTTTTTTCACTAAGAATGTTTTTAACGTTCATTTTTGTAACAAATATCAGCGCTACGCTTTTTTTTTCATTGTCATTAAAAATACAAAACACGACTTTAGCATTTAATTCACTTTATGTATACAGTTTTGTGGTATTAACTACCTTCATTTAGTTGCACAAACAGGTTAACTAACGTGTACCTATTGTGTGCATGGCAGATACCCAGGAAATTGAGTAACACCCTGAAACGGCCCAAGACATCACCTTAAATACCGTATTCATCTGAAAGGGAAAAAAAGGAAGGCTATAGTTGTTTCTGTCTACATTCACTTGATTGTATATGGTTTCCAATTGATGTATAACTAGTTGTGGAGAACTCATGGGATAGGTGGCTTCATTTCAGTTTGAATTTCCAAATTTAGTGGATTCTGCAGGCTTGTTACAAGGTTTACAAGCTTCATATTGGATCAGGACATCCCCTGGTGTAACCGGTATTCATGGTTTGTTCAACAGTTAAAGGTCTGTGTGATATGAGTTCATCCGGGAGTAATCCAGGTTAGTTTCTGTTATACATTTGTCCCAGGATGAAAGGACAAGAGAACTAAGACCTAATTTATAAAAGCGCCTTCAAACTAATTGATACTGAAGTATAGTTAACCTACAATGTTGTGTTAATTTCTGCTGCACAGCAAAGTGATTCATACATACGTACATACATATATACATATTTTTCATATTCTTTTCCATTATGGTTCATTACAGGGTATTGAATACATTTCCCTGTGCTGTACAGGAAGACCTTATGTATCCATCCTATATATAATAATTTGCATCTACTAATACCAAACTCCCAATCCATCCCTCTCCCCTGTCTTCCCCTTGACAACCACAAGTCTGTCTTCTATATTTGTGAGTCTGTTTTTGTTCTGTAGATAGGTTCATTTGGGTCTCATTTTATAATCCACATACAAGTGATATCATATGGTATTTGTTGTTCTCTGTCTGACTTACTTCACTTTGTATGATGATCTCAAGGTCCATCCATGTAGCTGCAAATGGCATTATTTCATTCTGTTTTATGGCTGAGTAATATTCCGTTGTATATATGTACCACATCTTCTATATCCATTCATCTGCTGAGGGACATTCAGGTTGCTTCCATGTCTTGGCTATTGTGAATAGTGCTGCTGTGAATGCTGGGGTGCATGTATCTTTTCGAATTATAGTTTTGTCTGGATATGTGCCCAGGAGTGGGATTGCTGGGTCCTATGGTAATTCTAGTTTTAGTTTTTGAGGACCCTGCATACTGTTTTCCACAGTGGCTGCATCAATTTACATTCCCACCAGTAGTGTAGTAGGGTTCCCTTTTCTCCACATCCCTTCCAGCATTTCTTTCTGGACATTTTAATGATGGCCATTCTGACCACTATGAGGTGATAACTCACTGTAGTTTTGATTTGCGTTCTCTAATAATTAGCGATGTGGAGCATCTTTTCATGTGCCTATTGGCTATCTGTATGTCTTTGGAGAAATGTCTGTTTAGACCTTCTGCTTATTTTTTGATTTTTTTTTCCTTTTTTGAGCTGTATGAGCCGTTTGTATATTTTAGAATTAAGACCTTGTTGGTCGCATCATTTGCAGGTATTTTCTCCCAAACGGTTAGCACAGGTAGTGGAACAACTGGATACCCACATGCAGAAGAGTAAAGTTGGACCCTTACCTCCCCCCACCCCATATACAAAATCAACACAAAATGGACCAAAGGCCTAGGTGCAAGAACCAAAATTATAAAACTCGTAGAAGAAAACATGAGAGTAGATCTTCATGACCTTGTATTTGGTCATGATATCTTAGATCTACCGAAAGCACAAGCAACAAAAGACAAAATAGATGAATTAGACTTCCTCAAAATGAAAAGGAGTTGTGTATAAAAGGAGCAAGGAATAAGATAGTCCACCATCCAAAATGGCGCAGGATGTTTGCAAACCATGTATCTGATAAAGGACTGTATGTAGCCCACCGGCCAAGCCCCCGGTGGTCCAGTGGAGTGTCTGTGCGGCCCCTCCCGTCCTCGGTGATCAGGGAATTTCAGGCCCCACGGCACCCGAGGGGTGGTCACTGGTCATCCTCGGCACCCTCAAGGAGTGAGTGAGTGCTGAATGGTTTTGAGCCCCGATGCACTCCCATTACTGCCCTCAAAGGCTGAAGCCTTCAGCATGCCTCCAGAAGGACACAGAGTATTTGCAAGTCTTTGAGAGCCAAGAGAACAGTCTTCACTTTTCTGAAAAGGGCATCTTACTATCTCACAGCATGACCATTTTCAATCTGGCTCTCGGGGTGCCCTCCCACCTTCTTTATTTCTCTGAGAGTGGCCATGGTGGTTTGGCTGTCCCCAGTCCCCACACCAGGTGACAAGGCCAGTGGGGCCAGATCCTGGTGGTCCTTAGCTTCATTGGAGATTAACCCAGACCCTCGGCCTGCGATTGAACGGGGATGCCCCTGCTTCTCCCCATCACCGATTCTCATCTCCTCCTCTATCTCTTTTCCTCTTGCTTTTCAGTCTCAGATTTACCTGATGGTCACCACTCACAGCTCCCGCAGAGCCCAGAGATTTCTCCTTGAAGGAAAGGTTCTGGAAAATCAGAGGGATAAATAAGGGATGCAGCTGATTCCCGCCTTGTGCTGACGCCCCAGAGGGTGAGGAGAGTGAGTTTTCTCATTAGAATTTTAAATCCTGCAAGTAATAGATCACTGGGGGTGGGGGGCATCCGGTGTTTTCCTGCTCATTCTAATAATGTCATTCCTGAATTTTTATGTGGTAAGTAATTTATATTATTTATCAGTAATTTGATTATTGATATAATCAAATTATTATCAAATTATCCTGAGGGGGATATCCATTTAAAAAAGGTAACTCCAAGGGATTTACAACAAACAAGGACACAGAACCCGTTCTCCAGACACTGGCTGAGAGATTCCTACCCTGAGCCGCAGTCCCCTGGAGGGCGGAGTGGCCATGACTCTCCTCCCACAGGTGAGCCTACACAGGCACATCCCACGTGGGACCACTGCATCGCAGAATCTTAGAGTGGCCAATGGCAGGCAGCTGGCCAGAGATGCGGACAAGAGAAAACTGCCCAGCAGCCTGGGACAACCCCGGGGTGAGGCCTTAGGAAGGGCCAGTGTCAGAACCTCAGAGATAACCTGAAGAGAGTTCAGGCTGTTAAGGACATCGTCAGAGATGCACTTAGGGACATATTCAGGGCCTTAGTTGTGGACAGGATCAGGGCATTATTTAGTGATAGCTGAGACTATAAGGGACAGCATCAGGTCCTGATAGTGTCCCTAACAAAGTCCCTAATCCTATGCCTGACTCAGGCCCTGACAGTGTACCTAACAGAAGGCCCGGACGCCAGTCCTAACCAAGACCCTGACACTGTGCCTAACAAAGGCTCTGATGGTAGTGCTAACCAAGGCCCTGACACTGTCCCAAAGTAGGGCCTGAGACTACGGCTAACTCAGGCCATGACACGATACCTAACCAAGGCTCTGATGCTAGTCCTAACTCAGGCCCTGACACTGTCCCTAACTAAGGCCCTGACACTACTCCAAGCTCAGGCCCTGACACGATACCTAATGAAGGCTCTGATGCTAATCCTAACCAAGGCTCTGATGCTAGTCCTAACTAAGGCCCTGACACTGTCCTAATTTATGCCCTGACACTACACTGAACACAGACCCTGACACTGTTCCTAAGAGAGGCAATGATTCTATTCCTAACTCAGTCCCTGACACTACTCCAAGCTCAGGCCCTCACAAGATACCTAATGAAGGCTCTGATGCTAATCCTAACTAAGTCTCTGACACTAATTCTAAATAAGGCCTTGACAGTACTCCTAACTAAGCCCCTGACACTGACCCTAACTAAGGCCTTGACACTACTCCTAAATCAGGCCCCGACACGATAATGAAGAAAGGCTCTGATGCTCGTTGAAAGTAAGGTCCTGACACTGTCCGTAACTAAGGCCTTGACACTACTACTAACTCAGGCTGTGATACTGTCCCTAACTAAGGCTCTGACAGTGTCCCTAACTAAGGGCCTGACTCTCGTCGCAACTCTGGCCCTGCAATTATACATAAGAAAGACTCTGATTCTCGTACTAACTGAGGCCTTGACACTGTCCCTCACTAAGGCGCTGACACTACTTCTAAATCAGGCCGTGAAATTAATCCTAATGAAGTCTCTGATGCTAACCCTAACTAAGGCCCTGACAGTGTTCCTTACTAATGCCTTAACACTATTGCTAACTAAGGCCCTAGCTGTAGCCCTAGCCGCAGCACCAGCCCCAGCCCCAGCCCCCACCCTTGATCCTACAGAGGCCCTTTTGCTCTTCCTAGGCCTTGCCCTGACACTGTCCTTAACTAAGGCCTTGACACTATTTCTAACTAAGGCCCCAGCCCCAGCCCAGGCCCAGCCCCAGGCCGAGCCCCAGCCCTAGCCCCAGCCCTAGCTCCAGTCCCAGCCCCAGCCCTAGCCCCAGGCCCAGCCTCTGATGCTTATCCTACAAAGGCCCTTATGCTACTCCTAGGCCTTGCCCTGACACTGTCCTTAACTCAGGCCTTGACACTACTACTAACTCAGGCCGTGATACTGTCCCTAACTGTGGCCCTGATAGTGTCCCTAACTAAGGGCCTGACTCTCCTCCTAACTCTGGCCCTGCCATTATACATAAAAAAGGCTCTGACGCTCGTCCTAATCGAGGGCCTGACACTGTCCCTCACTAAGGCCCTGACACTACTTCTAACTCAGGGCCACATTATACCTAATGAAGGCTCTGATGCTAACCCTAACTATGGCCCTGACAGTGACCCTAACTAAGGCCTTGACACTCTTCCTAACTAAGGCCCTAGCCCTAGCCCGACCCCTAGCCCCAGCTCCAGCCCTAGCCCAAGCACCAGCCCTAGCCCTAGCCCCAGCCGCAGCCACAGTCCCAGCCCTAGCCCCAACCCCAGCCCCAGCCACATCCCCATCCCTAGCCCCTGATGCTGATCCTATAGAGGCCCTTATGATCCTCCTAGGCCTTGCCCTGACACTGTCCTTAACTAAGGCCTTGACACTACTACTAACTCAGGCTGTGATACTGTCCCTATCTAAGTCCCTGACAGTGTCCCTGACTAATTGCCTGACTCTCCTCCTAACTCTGGCCCTGCCATTATACATGACAAAGGCTCTAACGCTGGTCCTTACCAAGGACCTGACACTGTCCCTCACTAAGGCCCTGACACTACTTCTAACTCAAGCTCGGACATTATACCTAACAAAGGCTCTGATGCTAACCCTAACTAAGGCACTGACAGTGACCCTAACTAAGGACTTGACACTATTCCTAACTAAGGCCCTAGCCCTAACCCTAGCCCTAGCCCTCCCCTACCCGATCCCCAGCCCCAGCCCCAGCCCCAGCCCCAGCCGTAGCCCCTGATGCTTATCCTACAGAGGCCCTTATGCTGCTACTGAGTCATGCCCTGACAGTGTCCCCAGCTAAGGACGTGATGCTAGGCCTCACTCGGGCCCTGTCGCTCTCCCTACATCAGACTCTGACGCTGTCCCTACCTGAAGCCCTGATACTGGTTCTAAACAAGGCCCCGATATTCTCAGTAACTAAGGTGTTGACACTATACCTGGGTCATGTCCTGACACTATACCTAGATGATAACTTATCCCTGTCTTTATCTAAACTCTCGACTCTTATGGCAACTAAAGCCCTGATGGTATGCTTAACTCAGGCCCTGAATTTAGCCCCAAGGCCGTGATACTGTCCCTAACTAAGGCACTGATATTGTCCCTAAGTAAGGGCAGAACTCTCTTCCGAACTCTGTCACTGTAATTATATATAACAAAGGCTCTGACGCTCGTTCTAACCAAGGCCCTGACACTGTCCCTCACTAAGTCCCTGACACTACTTCTAACTCAGGCCCTGACATTATTTTATACCTAACGAAGGCTCTGATGCTAACCCTAACTAAGGCCCTGACAGTGACCCTAACTAAGGCCTCGACACTATTCCTAAGTAAGGCCCTAGCCCTATCCGTTGCCCCAGCCCCAGCCCCTGCCCCAGCTCCATCCCCAGTCCCAGCTCCTGCCCCAGCTCCTACAGAGGCCTTTATGCTCCTCGTAGGCCTTGCCCTGACACTGTCCTTAACTAAGGCCTTGACACTACTACTAACTCAGGCCGTGATACTGTCCCTATCTAAGTCCCTGACAGTGTCCCTGACTAATTGCCTGACTCTCCTCCTAACTCTGGCCCTGCCATTATACATAACAAAGGCTCTAACACTCGTCCTTACCAAGAACCTGACACTGACCCTAACTAAGGCCTTGACACTATTCCTAACTAAGTCCCTAGCCCTAACCCTAGACCTAGCCCTCCCCTAACCCATCCCCATCCCTAGTCCCTGATTCTGATCCTATAGAGGCCCTTATGCTCCTCCTAGGTCTTGCCCTGACACTGTCCCTACCGAAGGCCGTGATACTGGTCCTAAAGAAGGCCCAGGTGCCCTCGATATCTGAGGCCTTCAACGTGTCCCTCGCTCCGTTCCTGACTTTATCCCTAGTCCGTAGTTAATGTCCTGCCTCTTACCCTACCTGAAGCCCTAATGCTGTCCCTGACTAAGGCCCTGACTAGTCATCACTAAGGCCCTGACACTGTTTGTAAGTAAGGCCCAGAAGCTGTCCCTAATGCAGGCCCTGCTGCCGGCAATTACTAAAGGCCTAACACTATCCTGAGCTAATATACTGACCCATCTCGAACCAAGGTCCTGACACTATCCCTAAGTCAGCCCTGATGCTGGCCCTAAATAAAGCCGTGAAGCTGTCCCTAACACAGGCCCTGAAGCTATCCCTAACTGAGGCCTTGACCCTCCGCCTAACTCAGGCCCTGATCATGTCTTTAACTAAGACCGTAATGCTGATCCTACAGAGGCCCTGATGCTGCTCCTGAGTCATGCCCTGACAGTGTCCCCAGCTAAGGACCTGATGCTAGGCCTCACTCGGGCCCTGTCGCTCTCCCTAGGTCAGGCTGTGACGCTGTCCCTACCTGAAGCCCTGACACTGGTTCTAAACAAGGCCCCGATATTCTCAATAACTAAGGTGTTGACACTATACCTGGGTCATGTCCTGACACTATACCTAGATGATAACTTATCCCTGTCTTTATCTAAAGTCGAACCTCTTATGGCAACTAAAGCCCTGATGGTATGCTTAACTCAGGCCCTGAATTTAGCCCCAAGGCCGTGATACTGTCCCTAACTAAGGCACTGATATTGTCCCTAAGTAAGGGCAGAACTCTCTTCCGAACTCTGTCACTGTAATTATATATAACAAAGGCTCTGATGCTCGTCCTAACCAAGGCCCTGACACTGTCCCTCACTAAGGCCCTGAGACTACTTCTAACTCAGGCCCTGACATTATACCTAACGAAGGCTCTGATGCTAACCCTAACTAAGGCCCTGGCAGTGACCCCAACTAAGGCCTTGACACTATTCCTAAGTAAGGCCCTAGCCCTATCCGTAGCCCCAGCCCCAGCCCCAGCCCCAGCCCCAGCCCAATCACCAGTTCCAGCTCCTACAGAGGCCTTTATGCTCCTCGTAGGCCTTGCCCTGACACTGTCCTTAACTAATGCCTTCACACTACTACTAACTCAGGCCGTGATACTGTCCCTATCTAAGTCCCTGACAGTGTCCCTGACTAATTGCCTGACTCTCCTCCTAACTCTGGCCCTGCCATTATACATAACAAAGGCTCTAACGCTGGTCCTTACCAAGGACCTGACACTGTCCCTCACTAAGGCCCTGACACTACTTCTAACTCAAGCTCGGACATTATACCTAACAAAGGCTCTGATGCTAACCCTAACTAAGGCCCTGACACTGTCCTAACTTATGCCCTGATAGTACACCTAACACAGACCCTGACACTGTTCCTAAGAGAGGCACTAATTCCACTCCTAACTCAGGCCCTGACACTGTCCCTAACTAAGCCCTTGACACTACTCCTAAATCAGGCCCTTATGCGATACCGAACAAAAGCTCTGATGCTAGTTGTAAGTGAGGCCCTGACACTGTCCTTAACTCAGGCCTTGACACTACTACTAACTCAGGCCATGATACTGTCCTTAACTAAGGCCCTGACAGTGTCCCTAACTAACGGCCTGACTCTCCTCCTAACTCTGGCCCTGCCATTATACATAACAAAGGCTCTGATGCTCGTCCTAACCAAGGCCCTGACACTGTCCCTCACTAAGGCCCTGACACGACTTCTACCTCAGGCCCTGACATTACACCTAAGTAAGGCTCTGATGCTAACCCCAACTAAGGCCCTGACTGTGACCCTAACTAAGGCCTTGACACTATTCCTAACTAAGGCCCTAACCCTAGCCCTAGCACCAGCCCCAGCCCTAGCTCTAGCTCTATTCCCAGCCCCATCCCCATCCCCAGCCCCAGCCCTAGCCCCTGATGCTGATCCTACAGAGGCCCTCATGCTCCTCCTAGGCCTTGCCCTGACACTGTCCCTACCGAAGGCCGTGATACTGGTCCTAAAGAAGGCCCAGGTGCTCTCGATAACTAAGACCTTCAAAGTGTCCTTCGCTCCGTTCCTGACTTTATCCCTATTCCGTAGTTATTGTCCTGCCTCTTACCCTACTTGAAGCCCTAGTGCTGTCCGTAACTAAGGCCCTGACTAGTCATCACTAAGGCCTTGACACTGTTTGTAAGTAAGGCCCGGAAGCTGTCCCTAATTCAGGCCCTGCTGCTGGCACTAACTAAAGGCCTGACACTATCCTGAGCTAATATACTGACCCATCTCGAACCAAGGTCCTGACAGTATCCCTAAGTCAGCCCTGATGCTGGCCCTAAATAAAACCCTGAGGCTTTCCCCAACACAGGCCCTGAAGCTATCCCTACCTGAGACCTTGACGCTCCTCCTAACTCAGGCCCTGATCATGTCTTTGACTAAGATCGTAATGCTCACCCTACGGAGGCCCTGTTGCTGCTTCTGAGTCATGACCTGACAGTGTCCACAGCTAAGGGCCTGATACTAGTCGTCACTCGTGCCCTGTCGCTCTCCCTACGTCAGGCTCTGATGCTGTCCCTACCTGAAGCCATGACACTGGTTCTAAACAAGGCCCCGATACTCTCAGTAACTAAGGTGTTGACACTATACCTGGGTCATTTCCTGACAGTATACCTAGATCATAATTTAACCCTTTCTTTAGCTAAAGTCGAGCCTCTTATGGCAACTAAAGCCCTGATGCTATGCTTACCTCATGCCCTGATTTTAGCCGCAAGTCCGTGACACTGTACCTAACTAAGGCCTAGATGCTGGTCCAACATCAGGATGTGGTACTGTCCCTAACAAAGTCCCTAACACTATGCCTGACTCAGGCCCTGATGCCAGTCCTAACGAAGACCCTGACACTGTCCCTAACAAAGGCTCTGATGGTAGTCTTAACCAAGGCCCTGGCACTGTCCCTAAGTAGGGCCTGAGACTACGGCTAACTCAGGTCGTGACACGATAGCTAACCAAGGCTCTGATGCTAGTCCTAACTAAGGCCCTGACACTACTCCTACCTCAGGCCCTGACATTATAGCTAACGAAGGCTCTGATGCTAACCCTATCTAAGGACCTGACAGTGACCCTAACTAAGGCCTTGACACTATTCCTAACTAAGGCCCTAGACCTAGCCATAGCCCTAGCCCCAGCCGTAGCCCCAGACCGAGCCCCAGCCCCAGGCTCAGCCCCTGATCCTATAGAGGCCCTTATTCTCCTCCTAGACTTTGACTTGACACTGTCCTTAACTAAGGCCTTGACATTACTACTAACTCAGGCCGTCATACTGTCCCTAACTAAGTCCCTGAGAGTGTCCTTAACTAAGAGCCTGACTCTCCTCCTAACTCTGGCTCTGCCATTATTCAGAACAAAGGCTGTGACGCTCATCCTAACCAAGGCCCTGACACTGTCCCTCACTAAGGCCCTGACAGGACTTCTACCTCAGGCCCTGACATTATACCTAATGAAGGCTCTGATGCTAACCCTAACTAAGGCCCTGACAGTGACCCTAACTAAGGCCTTGACACTATTCGTAACTGAGGCCCTAGCCCTAGCCCTAGCCCTAGCCCCAGCCCCAGCCCCGGCCCCTGCCCCTGCCTCTTCCCCTGATGCTGATCCTACAGAGGCCCTTACGCTCCTCCTAGGCCTTGCCCTGACACTGTCCTTAACTAAGGCCTTGACACTACTACTAACTCAGGCCCTGGTACTGTCCCTAACTAAGGCCCTGACAGTGTCCCTAACTAAGGGTCTTTCTCTCCTCCTAGCTCTGGCCCTGCAATTATACATAATAAAGGCTCTGACGCTTGTCCTATCCAAGGCCCTGACACTGTCCCTTACTAAGGCCTTGATACAACTTCTAACTCAAGCCCTGAGATTTTACTTAACGAAGGATCTGATGCTAACCCTAACTAAGGCCTTGGCAGTGACCCTAACTAAGGCCTTGACACTATTCCTAAGTAAGGCTCTAGCCCTAGCCCCAGCCCCTGCCCCAGCCCCAGCCCCAGCCCCTGCCCCAGCCCCAGCCCCAGCCCAAGCCCCAGCTCCAGCCCCAGCTCCTACAGAGGCCCTTATGCTCCTCCTAGGCCTACCGTGACACTGTCCTTAGCTAAGGCCTTTACACCACTGCTAACTCAGGCCGTGATACTATCCCTAACTAAGTCCCTGACAGTGTCCCTAACTAAGGGCCTGATTCTCCTCCTAACTCTGGCCCTGACATTATATGTAACAAACGCTCTGATGCTAGTCCTATCCAAGGCCCTGAGACTGTCCCTAACTAAGGCCCTGACACTGCTCGTAACTCAGGCCCTGACATTACACCCAGCGAAGGCTCTGATGCTAACCCTAACTAAGGCCATGACAGTGACCCTGACTAAGGCCTTGACACTCTTCCTAACTAGGCCCTGAAGCTACACTTAACTCAGGCCCTGACACTGTCCCTAAATAAGCCCTGATACTACACCTACTACAGGCCTTGACACTGTTCTTAACAGAGGCACTGATGCTAGTCCTAACTGAGGCCCTGAGAGTGTCCGTAACAAACGCCCTGCTGCTGTCAATATCTAAAGTTTTTGACAGTATCCTTAGCATATATCCTGTCCCATCTCTTACTAAGGTCCTGAAACTGTCCCTAAGTGAGCCTTGACGCTGTCGCTAAGTGAGACCCTGAGCCCGTCCTTAAGTGAGGCCTGAGAATGTCTTTAACAAAGACCCTGATGCTGATCCTACAGAGGCCCTCGTACTCCTCCTAGGCCTGCCCTGACACTGTCCCTACCGAAGGCTGTGACGCTGGTCCTAAAGAAGGCCCAGGTGCTCTCAGTAACTAAGGCCTTCAAACTGTCCCTCGCTACGTTGCTGACTTTATCCCTAGCCCGTAACCTGACTCAGTCCGTAGTTAATCTCCTGCCTCTTACCCTACCTGAAGCCCTAATGGTGTCCCTAACTAAGTTCCTGGCTAGTCATCAGTAAGGCCCTGACCCTGTTTGTAAGTAAGGCCCGGATGCTGTCCCTAATGCAGGCCCTACTGCCAGCACTAACTAAAGGCCTGATACTATCCTGAGCTAATATACTGACCCATCTCTAACCAAGGTCCTGACACTATCCCTAAGTCAGCCCTGATGCTGGCCCTAAATCCCTGAGGCTGTCTCTAAGACAGGCCCTGAAGCTATCCCTAACTGAGGCCTTGACGCTCTGCCTAATTCAGGCCCTGACCATGTCTTTTTTTTTTTTTTTTTGCGGTACACCGGCCTCTCACTGTTGTGGCCTCT
This sequence comes from Mesoplodon mirus, assembly GCF_964341445.2. Classification (NCBI taxonomy): domain Eukaryota; kingdom Metazoa; phylum Chordata; class Mammalia; order Artiodactyla; family Ziphiidae; genus Mesoplodon; species Mesoplodon mirus. The sequence continues at coordinate 87,208,515 of NC_138991.1, forward strand.
CCCGTTGTGGAGCACAGTCTCCGGACGCGCAGGCTCAGCGGCCATGGCTCTCGGGCCCAGCTGCTCCACGGCATGTGGGATCTTCCTAGACCGGGGCATGAACCCGTGTCCCCTGCATTGGCAGGCGGACTCTCAACCACTGCACCACCAGGGAAGCCCCCATGTCTTTAACTAAGACCGTAATGCTGATCCTACAGAGGCCCTGATGCTTCTCCTGAGTCATGCCCTCACTGTGTCCCCATCTAAGGGACTGTTGCTAGGCCTCACTCAGGCCCTGTCGCTCTCCCTACGTCAGGCTCTGACGCTTTCCCTACCTGAAGCCCTGACACTGGTTCTAAACAAGGCCCTGATACTCTTAGTAACTAAGGTGTTAACACTATACCTGGGTCATTTCCTGACACTATACCTAGATCATAATTTAACCCTGTCTTTAGGTAAAGTCAGGCCTCTTATGGCAACTAAAGCACTGATGCTGTCCCTAACTCAGGCCCTGAATTCAGCCCCAAGGCTGTGACACTGTCCCTAACTAAGGCCTTGATGCTCTAAGTCAGCTCCTGATACTGTCCTTAACTAAGGCCGTAATACTATTCCTAACTCAAGCCCTGACAGTGTACCTAACAGAAGGCTCTGACACTAGTCCCAACCAAGGTCCTGACAGTGTCCGTAACAAAGGCTCTGTTGCTCCTAACCAATGCCCGGACACTGTCCCTAAGTAGAGCCTGAGACTACGGCTAACTCAGGCCGTGACATGATACCGAACAGAGGTTCTGATGCTGGTCCTAACTCAGGCCCTCACACTATTCCTAAGAAAGGCTCTGGTGCTACTCCTAACTAAGGCCCTGAGACTACTCCTAACTCACGCCCTGACACTCTCCCTAAATAACGCCCTGACATTACTCCTAGCTCAACCCGTGAATGTGTCCCCAACTAAGGCCCTTGTACTCATAATATAGGCCCTGCCATGATACCTAACAAAGGCTCTAATGCTAGTCCTAACTAAGGTCCTGACACTGTCCAAACTAAGGCCCTGACACTACACCTTCCTCACGCCCTGACAGTGTCCATAACTAAGGACCTGACACTACTCCTAACTCAGGCCCAGACACGATACCTAACGAAGGCTCTGATGCTAATCCTAACTAAGGCCCTGACACTGACCCTAGCTCAGTCCCTGACACTGTCCCTAACTCAGGCCCTGACACTGTCCCTAACAAAGGCCCTGCTGCCGTCAATATCTAAAGTTTTGACACTATCCTGAGCATATATCCTGTCCCATCTCTTACTAAGGTCCTGAAACTGTCCCTACATGAGCCTTGACGCTGTCCCTAAGTGAGGCCCTGAGCTTGTCCCTAAGTGAGGCCCTGAGAATGTCTTTAACCAAGACCCTGATGCTGATCCTACAGAGGCCTTTATGCTCCTCCTAGGCCTTGCCCTGGCACTGTCCCTACCAAAGGCCATGACGCTGGTCGTAAAGAAGGCCCAGGTTCTCTCAGTAACTAAGGCCTTCAAACTGTCCCTCGGTCCTTTCCTGACCTTATCCCTAGCCCGTAACCTGGCTCAGTTCATAGTTAATATCCTGCCTCTCATCCTACGTAAAGCCCTAATGCTGTCCCTTACTAAGGCCCTGAATAGTCCTCTTAAGACCCTGACACTGTCTGTAAGTAAGGCCTGGAAGCTGTCCCTAATGTAGGCCCTGCTGATAGTAATAACAAAAGGCCTGACAGTATACTGAGCTAATATACTGACCCACGTCTAACCAAGGGCCTGACACTATTCCTAAGTCAGCCCTGACGCTGTCCCCAAATAAAGCCATGAGGTTGTCGCTAACATAGACCCTGAAGCTACCCGTAACTGAGGCCCTGACGCTCTCCCTAAATTAGTCTCTGATCATGTCTTAAGACCGTAATGCTGATTCTACAGAGGCCCTGATGCTGCTCCTGAGTCATGCCCTGACAGTGTCCCTAGCTAAGGGCCTGACGCTAGGCCTCAGTCATGCTCTGACCGTCTCTCTGTCAGGCTCTGATGCTGTCCCTACCTGAAGCCCTGACACTCGTTCTGAACAAGGCCCTGATCCTCTCAGTAACTAAAGTTTGACACTATCCGTAGGTTATTTCCTGATACTATACCTAGACCTTAACCTAACCGTTTCTTTAGCTAAAGTTGAGCTTCTTATGCCAACTAAAGCCCTGATGCTGTGCCTAACTGAGGCCCTGAATTTAATCCCATGGCCGTGACACTGTCCCTAACTAAGGCCTAGATACTCATCCTAAGTCAGGGCCTCATACTGTCCCTACCTAGGGCCCTGACACTATTCCTAACTGAGGCCCTGACACAATCCCTAACGAAGTCCTTGACACTACTGCTAACTCAGGCCCTGACAGTGTCCCTAAATAACGCCCTGATACTACTCCTAACTCAGGCCATGACATTGTTCCTAACTAAGGCTCTGATACTACTCTTAACCCAGGCCCTGATATGATACCTAACAAAGACTCTGATGCTAGTCCTAACCAAGGCCCTGACACACACTGTCCCTATCTAAGGCCTTGACATTGCTCCTAACTCAGGCCCTCACACGATTAGTAACAAAGGCTCTGTTGCTAGTCCTAAGTAAGGACCTGACACTGTCCCCAACTAAGACCCTGACACTACTCCTAACTCAGGCCTTGACATGATACCTAACAAAGGCTGTGATGCTAGTCCGAACTAAGGCCCAACACTGTCCCTAACTAAAGCCTTGACACTACTCCTAAGTCAAGGGCCTTAGTTAGGTCCTGTTTCAGCACCTTAGTTAGGAATAGCATCAGAACCTTTGTTAGGTATCGTGTCAGGGCCTAAGTTAGGAGTACTGTCAGGGCCTTAGTTAGGTACAGTGTCAGGGGTTGAGTTAGGAGTACGGTGAAGGCCTTGGTGAGGACAGTGTCAGGGCCTTAGTTAGGACTATTCAGGTCCTTAGGGACAGAGTTAGGGCTTCAGGTAGGCTAATTATTACTTACTTAATAAGTAAGCCTTGTTAGGTATCGGGTCAGGGCCTAAGTTAGGAGTACTGTCAGGGTCTTAGTTAGGGACAGTGTGAGGGCCTTGGTTAGGACTGGCATCTGAGCCTTTGTTAGGGACAGTGTCAGGGTCTTAGTTAGGACTAACGTCAGGACCTTCTGTTAGGTACACTGTCAGGGCCTGAGTTAGGATTAGTGTTAGGGCCTTTGTTAGGGACAGTATCAGGCCCTGACGTTGGACCAGCATCTAGGCCTTAGTTAGGGACAGTGTCAAGGCCTGGGGACTAAGTCAGGGCCTGAGTTACGCACAGCATCAGGCCTTTAGTTGGCATAAGAGGCTTGACTTTAGCTAAAGCAGGGTTACGTTAAGGTATAGGTATAGTTTCAGGAAATGACCTGGGGATAGGGTGAATACCACAGTTACTGGGAGTATCAGGTCCTTGTTTAGAACCAGTGTCAGGGGTTCAGGTAGGGATCGCCTGGGAGCCTGTCTTAGGGAGAGCGACAGGGCCTGAGTGAGGCCTAGCATCAGGCCCTTAGCTAGGGACACTCTCAGGGCATGACTTAGGAGGAACATCGGGGCCTTTGTAGGATGAGAAGTAGGGTCTTAGTTAAAGACATGATCAGGGCCTGAGTTAGGAGTACATTCAGGGCCTTAGGTAGGGAGAGCGTCAGGGCCTTAGTTAAGACTAGCATCAGAGCCTTTGTTAGGTATTGTATCAGGGCCTGAGTTATGAGTAGTGTCAGGGCCTTAGTTAGGGACAGTGTCAGGACCTGAGATTGGAGTAGTGTGAAGGCTTTAGTTAGGGCCAGTGTCAGGGCCTGATTTAGCAGTAGTCAGGGCCTTAGTTAGGGACAGCATTCGGGCTTCAGGTAGGGTAAGAGGCAGGACATTAGCTACGGACTGAGTCAGGTTACAGGCTCGGCATGATGTCAGTAAATGAGCGAGGGATAGTTTGAAGGCCTTAGTTATTCAGATCATCAGGGCCTTATTTAGGACCTGCGTCAGGGCCTTATCTAGGGACAGTGTCCACGCAAGGCTGAGGAGTAGCACCAGCGCTTCTGTAAGATCAGCATCAGGGTCTTTGTTAAAGACATTGTCAGGACCTCTGTTAGGGACAGCCTCGGGGCCTCTCTTAGGGACAGCATCAAGGCCTCACTTAGGGACAGTTTCAGGAACTCAGTAAGAGATTGGTCAGGATATAAGCTTAGGATAGTGTCAGGACTTTCGATATTGACAGCAGCAGGGCCTTTATTAGGGACAGTGTCAGGGCCTGTTTTAGGTGTAATATCAGGGCCTTATTTAGGGACAGTGTCAGGGCCTGAGTTAGGAATAGTGTCAAGGCCTTAGTTAGGGTTACCATCAGTGCCTTCGTTAGGTATCATGTCAGGGCCTGAGTTAGTAGTAGTGTCAGGGCCTCAGTTAGGGACAGTGTCAGGGCCTGAGTCATTAGTAGTGTCAAGGCCTTCGTTAAGGACAGTGTCAGGGCCTGAGTTATGTGTAGCATCAGGGCCTTAGTTAGGAGTAGTGTCAAGGGCTTAGTTAGGGTCAGTGTCAGGACCTTAGTTAGGATTAGCATCAGAGCCTTCGTTAGGTACCGTGTCAGGGCCTGAGTTAGGACTAGCGTCAGAGCCTTTGTTAGTTATAATGTCAGGGCAGAGTTAGGAGTAGTGTCAGGGCCTTAGTTAGGGACACTGTCATGGCCTGAGGTAGGTGTAGTGTCAGGGCCTTAGGTAGAGACAGTATCAGGGCCTGAGTTAGTGGTAGTGTCCAGGCCTTAGTTAAGGACAGTGTCAGAGCCTTAGGTACGATTAGCATCAGAGCCTTTGTTAGGTATCGTGTTAGGGCCTGAATTAGGAGTCGCACAAGGCCCTTCATTGGGGACAGTGTTAGGGCCTGAGTTAGGAGTGGCATCAGTGCCTTTGTTAGGAACAGTGTCAGGGCCTTAGTTAGGACTAGCATCAGAGCCTTTGTTAGGAATTGTTTGAGGTCCTGAGTTAGGAGTAGTGTCAGTGCCTTAGTTAGGAACAGCATCAGAGCCTTTTTTAGGTATCGTGTCATGGCCTGAGTTATTAGTAATCTCAGGCCTTACTTAGGGACAGTGTCATTGCCTTGGTTAGGACTAGCATCAGAACCTTTGTTAGGGACAGTGTCAGGGTCTTAGTTAGGACTGGGGTCAGGGCCTTCTGTTAGGTAGTGTCAGGGCCTGAGTTAGGAATAGTGTTAGGGCCTTTGTTAGGGACAGTATCAGGCCCTGACGTTGGACCAGCATCTAGGCCTTAGTTAGGGACAGTGTCATGGCCTTGGGGCTAAATTCACGGCCTGATTTAGGCACAGCATCAGGGCTTTAGTCAGCATAAGAGGCTCGACTTTAGCTAAAGATAGAGTTAGGTTAATATCTAGGTATAGTGTCAGGAAATGACCTGGGGATAGTGTCAATACCATAGTTACTGAGAGTACCAGGGGCCTTGTTTAGAACCAGTGTCAGGGCTTCAGGTAGGGACAGCGTCAGAGCCTGACGTAAGGAGAGCGACGGCCTGAGTGAGGCCTAGCATCAGGCCCTTAGCTAGGGACACTCTCAGGGCATGACTTAGGAGCAGCATTAGGGCCTTTGTAGGATGAGCATTAGGGTCTTTGTTAAAGACATGATCAGGGCCTGAGTTAGGAGTAGGTTCAGGGCCTTAGGTAGGGAGAGTGTCAGGGCCTTAGTTAAGACTAGCATCAGAGCCTTTGTTAGGTATCCTGTCTGGGCCTGTGTTATGAGTAGTGTCAGGGTCTTTGTTAGGGACAGTGTCTGACCTGAGTTAGGAGTAGTTTGAAGGCTTTATTTAGGGCCAGTGTCAGGGCCTCAGTTAGGAGTAGTCAGTGACTTAGTTAGGGACAGCATTAGGGCTTCAGTTAGGATAAGAGGCAGGACATTATCTACAGATCGAGTCAGGTTACGGGCTACGGAAAATGTTAGGAAATGAGCGAGGGATAGTTTGAAGGCCTTAGTTATTCAGAGCATCAGGGCCTTATTTAGGACCAGTGTCAGGGCCTTATCTAGGGAAAGCGTGAGGCCAGGCTTAGGAGCAGCACAATTGCCTCTGTAGGATGAGCATCAGGGTCTTTGTTAAAGACATTCTCAGGGCCTGTGTTAGGGACAGCCTCAGGGCCTCACTCAGGGACAGCGTCAAGGCTTACATCAGGAGAGTTCTAGGACGTTATTAAGACATTTGTTAGAATATATTCTCAGGATAGTGTCAGGACTTTAGATATTGACGGCAGCAGGGCCTTAGTTAGGGTCAGTGTCAGGGCCTTAGGACTAGCTTCAGAGCCTTCAAAGGCATCGTGTGAGGGCCTATGTTAGGAGTAGTGTCAGTGCTTTAGTTAGGGCCAGTGTCAGGGCCTGGGTTAGGTGTAGTGTCAGGGCCTTAGTTAGGGACAGTGTCAGGGCCTTAGTTAGGACTAGTGTCAGAGCCTGAGTTGGGAGTAGTGTCAGGGCCTTAGTTAGGGCCAGTGTCAGGGCCTTAGTTAGGACTAGTGTCAGAGCCTGAGTTAGGAGTAGTGTCAGGGCCTTAGGACTAGCGTCAGGGCCTTCTGTTACGTACAGTGTCAGAACCTGAGTCAGGAATAGTGTTAGGGCCTTAGGAACAGTATCAAGCCCTGACCTAGGAGAAGCATCTAGGCCTTAATTAAGGACAGTGTCACGGACTTGGGACTAAATTCAGGGCCTGAGTTAGGCGCAGCATCAGGGCTTTAGTTATCATCAGAGGGAGGACATTAGCTAGTGACAGGGTCAGGTTAACATCTAGGGATCGTGTCACGACGTTAGTTACTGACAGTACCAGGGCCATTTTTAGAACCAATGTCAGGGCTTCAGGTAGGGACAGCGTGAGAGCCTGACTTAGGGAGAGTGACAGGGCCTGAGTGAGGCCTAGCGTCAGGCCCTTAGCTGGGGACACTGTCAGGTCATGACTTCAGAGCAGCATCAGGGCCTTTGTAGGATCAGTATTAGGGTCTTAGTTAAAGACATGTTCAGGTCCTGCGTTAGGAGTAGGTTCAGGGCCTTAGTTACAGAGAGTGTCAGGGCCTTAGTTAGGAGTAGCATCAGAGCCTTTGTTAGGTATCGTGTCAGGGCCTGAGTTAGGACTAGTCAGGGCCTTAGTTAGGGACAGCATTAGGGCTTCAGGTAGGATCAGAGGCAGGACATTAGCTATGGATCGAGTCAGGTTAAGGGCTAGGGATAATGTCAGTAAATGAGCAAGGGATAGTTTGAGGGCTTTAGTTACTCAGAGCATCAGGGCCTTATTTAGAAGCAGCGTCAGGGCCTTATCTAGGGACAGTGTCCGGGAAAGGCTTAGTCACACCACAAGCGCCTCTGTGGGATCAGCATCAGGGTGTTGGTTAAGGATGTTGTCGGGGTGTCTGTTACGGACAGCCTCGGGGCCTCACTTAGGGACAGCGTCAAGGTTCACTTAGGGAGAGTTTCAGGACTTCAGTAAGAGATGGGTCAGGATATAAGCTCAGGACTGTGTCAGGATATAGATATTGACAGCAGCAAGTCTTTATGTAGGGACAGTGTCAGGGCCTGAGATAGGAGTAGCATCGGTGCTTTTGTTAGGTTAGGGTTAGGGTTAGGGTTAGGGTTATGGATAGAGGTTTTGGGTTAGAGGTTTAGGGTTAGGGTTAGGTGTTAGGGTTAGGGTTAGCGTTAGTGTTATGGGTAGGGTTAGTTAGGGTTAGGGTTGGGGTAGGGTTAGGTTTAGGGTTAGGGATTTAGGTTTTGGGTTTAGGGTCAGGGTCAGGGTCAAGACTAGGGTTTTGGGGTTAGGGTTTAAGGGTTACGGTGAGGGTTAGGGTAAGAGGGTAGGCTTAGGGTTAGCATATGGGTTACGGTACAGGTTAGGGTATGGCTATGGCTTAGGCTTAGGGTATGTGTTAGGGTACAGGTTAGGTTTAGGGTATGGATTAGGGTTAGGATACAGGTTAGGGTACAGTTTAAGGTTAGGGCACGGTTTAGGGTTGGGGTATGGGTTAGGGTCAGGGTCAGGTTAGGGTTAGGGTTTAGGGGTTAGGGTTAGGGTTAGGGTTAGCGAACGGGTAAGGTTTATGGTAAAGGTGAGTGTTAGGGTAGCGTTAAGGTTAGGTTTAGGGTTAGGGTTACGGGTTAGGGTTAAGGTTAGGGTTAGTGTTAGTGTTGGGTTAGGGTCAGGTTCAGGGTTAGGGTTAGGTTAGGGTTAGGGTATGGGTTTGGGTATAGGTTAGGTTATGGTTTAGTGTTAGCGTACGGGTTAGGGTTAGGGTATGGGTTAGGGTATGGTATGCCTTAGTTTTAGGATTCGGGTATGGGTTAGGGTACGGTACGTGTTAGTGTTAGGGTCTGGGTTAGGGTACAGGTTAGGGTATGGGTTATGGTACGGTCTAGGGCTAGGGTACAGTTTAGGGTGTGGAACAAGGGTGTCCTGAAGGGAGTGGCTTGGGGTCAGGAGGCGGTGGAGACTGTGTTTCGTGGGACAGTCTTGCCCACCTGTGACATTTCGTTCTCGGGGTCAGCACGGCCGCGCGGATCCACCATCTGCCCATTTCTCTGTTCCTTCACCGCTCACTCATTCCCTTGCTCATTCATTCATTCTCCCTCTCGATCCGTGACTTGAGCAGTTACTAAGGGTGTACTGTCTGCAGCAAAACACAGGACGCAGAGGGCCCGAGAGATCTGGCTGTCGGTAAGACTAAGGCCTGCTCAGCGCGTCACTCACGGTGAGCCCGGGTGTGAACTGTGCACCACCAGGGCAGGGCTCCAGGGGGACGAGAAGACCATGGAACTAGGGTGCCGCCGCTTCCCGCCTCTTCTCCCTCAGGCTCCCTGGCCTGCCCGCATCCCTGTGGCACAGCTCTGTGTTTGGTCACCCTTTGTGTGGTATAGGCCTGGAGGAGATGGTCAGTGTCCTCATGGGAGGATCCTGCTGCCCACAGAGTACCTGGGACTCTGAATCCAAGTTCAGCAAGGGGAATACTCTGGAACTTTCTGACCCTCCAGGCCCCAAAAGCCTGGGAGCTTGGCTGGGCTCCCATACCCACTTCTTATGCAGTCTCCCTGGATCCCCCATCCCACCACAGTGAGGATCCAGAAGGTGCTATGTGAGGTCCTTTCCAGTCTGGGCAGCACCAGGGCCCTGGGGCTCTTCCAGGCCCAGAGCATCTCTGACTGTGTTCCAGTGTAGTGAAAAATTGACAGTTTTCACACAGTGTAGAACAGGCCTGGCTGTTATTTATGGTTCGTGTTGTGTGTGATTTTTCATGGTCTTGGAGAGTCCTATCATTTTTTTTAATAATGCATCAGCACATTTTCCCACAGCACGTGCTTGAGTCCACAGGCTCAGGGGGTATTCCTGGGTTCTCTGGTCAGGAAGGCCCAGTCAGACTGGAGGGGAGACTGACCACACCCAAGGCCTGGTCCTTGTCAGGCAGAGGGCAGGAGAGAGTCCAGTTGAGGCAGGATTGAGGCTCATTCCAGGAGGGTCATCCTGACTGTGGTCTAAAGAGATGCTGCTGCTTCTGGGAATATTTTTTTCTAGAGGAGAAAAACAGATGTTGTATAGAGCATGACTTGGACTAACAGGCAAAGGCAAGTCCGTGCAGGCCTGCAAGAGGGGGATCATGTCTCCCAGATCTTCATGGACTGTAGCCCCTCTGCAATCAGCCCCAGGTGGAGCAGCATTAAGACATAGAAGAAGTGGACTTGGGTCAGACTGCAGCTTTGTGATTGTGCACAGAGACGGCTGACTGTTTCCCAACTCCAGGGTTCTAGAACTGGGGCCTCTGGAGGGCATAGGCATTCAGGAATATGGTGAAGTGCTTATGGAAGAGTAGATAGCAAAATGTAAGCCTCAGCCCAGAGCAAGATACCATGCAAGATAACACAAGACCTCCTGTCAGGAAGTAGCACAGACATGACCTGCAACTGACACTCAGACTTGCTTCTCCCACGAGCGGCTGGGGCAGCGGAAGGCTCGGCTGAGGCAGCTGAGCAGGCTGGGTCTGTACCCCACGACTGGGCAGGGCCGAGCGTGCTTGAGCCTTCAACGAGCCTCTGTGACAGATGCAGGGCCGTGACCATCTTTATTTCCCAGGGACCATCTTCTGTCTCCTCGTTCTTGGGGAGCGTGAAACACAAACAAACTTTGTGAAATTTCCTGAGCTTTTGTGTGTATGTGTGTGCATTACGTGAGTGCACAAGCACGTGCATGTGTGTGCTGTCTATGAACAGGTCTGTGTACACCCGAGTGCATGTGAGTGTGTTTATGTGCAGGCAGGCACATGTGTGTATGCACGTGTTTTTGCATGCGCAGCACGTGTGATTGTGTGCCTGTGTGTGACTGCAGTCCATCTTTGCATGTGTGTGTGTACATGTGTGTGAATGCCGGTATGCTTGGGCGTGTACGTGCACATGTGTGTGTACAGATGCATACTGTGGGGGGATGAGGAAGGCACGGGGTTGTTGCTTTCTGGTGCCGCCTTCCCCCACCCTCCCTTTTGCTGTGGCCTCAGCACTTTGTGGTGAAGTGTAGAGACTCAAAAGGAGGACCACTACCCGCTACCGTGAGTGATATGCCTGCTCATCCTCATGGTTATCCATCTGTCCAGTAAACATCCCTGAGCCTGTGCCACGTGCTGGGGCCTGGGGTCCACAGTGAAGCAGGCGCATGCTCTCAGCTGTGCTCAGCCCAGCCGTGCACGGGACAGAGAAGCTGCAGGCCAGGTGTGTCTGTGGAGGGAGAGGTTACCTCTGGCTGGTGGGTCAGCGGAGGTGGCAGCTGAGCTGAACTGAAGGAGCGGGATGGATGGAGCTCGCTCTAGAGGAGGGTGGGGGCAGGGGGCAGGGGAAGGGGCTGGGTGCCTGGCTCGCGGGGAGGACGCATCGCAGAGGGGCTGCAAGGGTGGCCAGACAGCTAGCTTTGACTTCGTTTTATAGACAGAACAGTTTTGGAACCAGAGTGACAGGATTAGGCCCACATTTTTCCTCTGGTGGCGGCTGAGGGGTTTGATGGCAGAAGAGAGGAGATGGGCCGAGGAACAGGGGTGACGGTGGGGGCTGTGCCTCTGCCAGGCTTCCAGCCTCTTTGTGGTGGTCCCTTGGGTCCACAAGGTTAGCACACACCTTGCGTGAGGCCGGAATGGGGCTTCCTCTTCATTCCCTCTTTCCCAGAAGTAAACGCAACACAGTTTGGAGTTGGTGAGACTGAGGGGGCCATCTTTCAGGAAAGGCAAGCGTCAGCGTTGGCTGGGGTGCCCACCCGGGGACAAGGGGGACCCTTAGCCAGACCCACAGACCCCGGGGAAGGACACGGTGTGCTCAGAGAGGCAGGGATAGTCAGGAGAGCCAGGTGTGCAGAGAAGGCTCGGGCAAGGGGGCCCTGGGGGCTCAGGCACTGAGGGAGTGAGGGGAGGGGTGGCCAGACAGCCATGAATGAGGCCCAGGGGTCGACGGGGTCGTGCTGTGTGCAGGGTGGACACACAGGGCCCGAGGCTGTTCTGTAGGGAACGTCTCCTGGCTGCAGTGGGCTCTGGAAATTGTCTGCGGGTTGCCACACCTTCTGGGGGCTCTCCGGCCCAGGCCCTAGCCGGGAGCTGCCTGTCCAGCCTACCCTGGCTCCACCTCCAGACTGCGCAAGCCTGGGCGGGCGGGACGGGCTCCTCGTGCCTCGGTTGCCATGACCTGTAACGTTTCCTTTCCAGTTTCCAGATTCATTGTAAGTATATATGTACAGTTTGTTGCGTTGTCTTGCGCCACCCGTTGGCTTAGGGAAGAACTGCCCTGGTAGGTCGGCCTGCAAGGTGTGCTACTTCAGAGCCTCCATCTGACATACTCTTCCCTGCCCGAAATGCAAACACAGCACACACTCCCTGCCTGGTTTGGGAATGATGACACCTCACCTCTCACCTCTTCTGCCGTCTCCTGCCCGCACTCCAACCTCAAGGACACTTCGGTTCTGCATCTGACTCCCGACCCCTCCAGCTGGCTGGGGACAGGCAGCCTCATGAGACAGTGCACACAAAGTTTTCTGGCCGGGCTGTGAGGATGGGGACCAGGTCCCGCCTGTGCCAATGAAGCAGGCATCTCACCTGGATTAGTCTCTGGGCTGTTGAAGGTGGACTGAAGGTCAGACAGTCCAGAGGCCAAGGGCCCCAGAGGAGGGGGGTGTGGGCACAGGTAGACCAGGAGCAGCTGCCCATCTGGTCAGGAGAGTCCAACAACCCAGGGCTTTCTGGTTCCTGGGAGGAGGAGAGGGCAGAGGCAGTGGGGCCCCAGACAGGTCTTGCTTCACCTCTGGATGGAGCCACTCAGGTGAGCCCAGGTTTTGAGGGATGAGTTAAAGGATGCAGGCTAGAGGGTCAGGGTTAGAGGATCAGGTTAGACGATCTGAGTCAGGGTCAGGGTAAGGGTTGGGAGTTTACAGGTCAAGGTCGAGTATCTAGGGGCTAGGGGTTAGGAGCCTTAGGGTTTAGGATTAGAGATTAGGAGGTTAGGGTTAGGGAGTGAACAGTAGAGATTTGGGCGTTAGGGTTAGTGGGTTAGTGTTAAGCACAGCTGACCCACGGCCCCCCTAACCCCACAGGTCTGAGTCCTGTAGGGTGGACAGGACTTGCCTGGGGTCACTCACGAGTGGGGGTTCACCTGGACTGCTGGTTATCTACCCCCATCCTGGAACCTGATGGCAGAAGAATGAAATGTCTGCTCTGGTCACTGACTGCTTCAAATCCAACTCAACCTCAGTCAACGGCTGTTAGGGCCTCAGAAGCCCACAGGGTTTCCTCCTACCATCTGAACTGGAGAGAGTAGTGCTGGCCCCACTTGGCCTGGGCAGCCCGGGTCCAGCACAGGCCTGACTGAGCTCACTCCATGGTCATGTTACGAATTTATACAGAACTTGGTGCAGCGACCTACCAGCCCCCAGGTGCTGCCTCCTGAGGGCTGCTGGGGCCCTCCTGGGAGTGCAGGCATCCCTTGTCCCATCTGAGTGGGCATCAATAGACATCAAGTCTCAGGACAGCCCTTGACCTCTGACCATCCAGGCAGTCATCTGTGGTCCTCCAGGTCAAGCCAGTCCGGTCCCTGTCAAGTCTCTGTGGCCAATTACTGAGCTGACCTTGCTGCTGGGCAATTGAACAGCTACCTGGGCAGCACAGACAGCCCTTTGGGATGTTTCAGTTACTAACATGCATGTGGTTGAGAAAAGGGCCTCCCCCTCACAGGCCCATAGCCTGTCAAGTGAGGTAATAACCGTCTAAACATTTGAGTGTGTCCCTGACACAACAACCATACAGCAGACCATGGCCTTGCAATCCTTTGGGATTCCAGCTGTAACAAACTTTTGATATTCATACTCATTAAGAGTCAAAGATATGGGAGCAACTGGGTCACCCAGTGGATAGTTTCACACTGAGGCCGCATGGTCTTGGAGAGCCACGTGCACCCATGTGGTCTCTGAAAGCTGCCAATGATGGATTCCATGATACGGCATAATCCTTGAGCCTCCCACTGCTTCACTGAGCAAGAATTTCCTAACCACCATAGCATTTAGTCTCTGCTCTTTGTAAAGGAGGGAGGAGACTGGATAAATGAGCAGTATTGTTCTTGGGGGATGGGTGAGTCATGTGGCCAGGGGGCAGGTGTGACTCCTGGGCTCCCGCCACCAGAGACATCAAGGAGGGCTGTGCCTTTTGCAAGAGGAAGAGGTTCTTGCTGTTGTGGACGGACAGCAAGAGCACTGGATGGGTGGCTGCAGCCCCTGACCCTAAATCAGCCCCTTCCTTCCTTGGCCTTCAGATCCCACAGCTGTGCAGTGGGCTGTCAGTGGTGTGGAATCTGCCGCTTTCCCCAATCCAGCATCTGTTCTCATGCCAAAGTCCAGAACCTCAGCTTTCCTTTGGGAACTTCTTACCTGTTTCCAGTCCAAACAGTTCCAGAGGGCTGATGCTACCCACCTTGAAGATGGGCATATGATCCACATCTAGCCAATCCCATGTTCCATCCTGTGGGTGCTCTGATGGGTTCAAGGACGATGCTATGATCCAAACCAGGCCAATGACGTTAATTTTATTTTATTTTTTGGCCATACTGTGCACACGGGATTTTAGTTCCCTGACCAAGGATTGAACCTGTGCCCCCTACATTGGGAGCTCAGAGTGTTAACCACTGGACCACCAGGGAAGTCCCATCCCCTCATTTTCAAAACTGCTATGGATTTAAAGCACACAAGATGGTTGTGATATGAGTGGCCTTTTCAGTATGACTTCTTTGACTTAGAATGTTTTCAATGTTTATCCATGTTGTAACATGGATTATCAGTGCTTCATTCATTTTTTTATTGTGGTTAAAAATACATAACATGGTGATGGGGGGCAAGTGGAGGGAACGGCCCAGATGCACACCATTCACGGACCCTCTGGACTGGAAGGACTCGTGAGAGCCGGAGCCCAGAAATCCGGGGGTGGATAAGATGCAGCGTCCCCTCCAATTCCTGTAAGCGCCCCTTGCTCCATCCTGCACCCAAATACCTCAGCTAGGCCCTCTCCCCACTCTTGACACTCCAGACTCAGCCGGGACAGACCTCTGCAGCCGCCACTCCCCACCCTGCAGGGGAAGCTCAGAGGTCCTGTCCCCCTTTCCTCTGAGGGACTCTTTTTGGTGACCACAAAAGGATTTGGTCGCTCAGGACAAAGCTGGTAGAGGACAGTGGGATGGCTGTGCCTGGCGCGCCATGCTTCCTCCTGACCTTCGACTTGGACGAGACTATCGTGGACGAAAACAGCAACGACTCCATCGTGCACGTGCCGCGGCGGGCCAGCGGCTGCCTGAGAGCCTGCGTGCCACCTAGCGCGAGGGCTTCTACAACGAGTACATGCAGCGCGTCTTCCAGTACCTGGGCGAGCAGGGCGTGCGGCCGCGGGACCTGCGCGCCATCTACGAGGCCATCCCCCTGTCGCCTGGCACGGGCGGGCTGCTGCAGTTTTGTGGCCAAGCAGGGTGCCTGCTTTGAGGTTATTCTCATCTCAGATGCCAACACCTTTGGCGTGGAGAGTGCGCTGCGCGCCGCCGGCCACCACGGCCTGTTCCGCCACATCTTCAGCAACCCGTCGGGGCCCGACCCTTGGGGGCTGCTGGCGCTGCAGCCCTTCCACGCGCACAGCTGCGCTCGCTGCCCCGCCAACATGTGCCAGCACAAGGTGCTCAGCGACTACCTGCGCGAGCGGGCCCACGACGGTGTGCCCTTCAAGCGCCTTTTCTACGTGAGCGACAGCGCCAACGACTTCTGCCCCACGGGGCTGCTGGCAGGCGGCGAAGTGGCCTTCCTGCGCCGCCGCTACCCCATGCACCGCCTTATGCAGGAGGCGCAGAAGGCCAAGCCCAGCTCCTTCCGCGCCAGGGTGGTGCCCTGGGAAACCTCCACCGAAGTGCGCCTACACCTGCATCAGGTGCTGAGGATGTGGCCTGCAGGGGCCACCCCGGCAGGGAGGGCGTGGGGCGGTGGGGGTTGGGAAAGAGAAAGCTAGTTTTATTATTCCCTTTCCCTTTCGTTTCGGTATATCCCTCCGGGATTTCCCGGAATCCGAGGTTGGTCCATTTGGGGACTGGAGGAGGGAGTTGGGAGCTGTCCCCATCTGTGCAGTTAACCCAGCTCGGCTGCCTCCCCCAGTTCCACTGCAAGCGAATTCTGGAGTCTGGCCGCAGCAGTGTGGCACGCATATCTGAGCAGGCAGCAGTGTTTCCACAAACCTTGTCCTCTCAGCTGGAAGGACGGAGTTCCCTGTCAGGGTAGAAAAGAAACATGTTCCGCCGCGTTGCGGTTAACTGTTGCCTTGGGCTGCGTGGCCTCCCTCCTCCAGTCTTCTGTCCAGAGGACCCAGGCCCTGAAATGTTTCCCCCCACCTCCCCCCAACTGGACTCCCCACAGAGAGAGATGATGCTCCCTGCCAACGGTCCCAGGCCTAGATCTTGCCACCTACTGTGGCTCTATACTACACTCCTTGCCTCCCCCAACCCCACCCTGTAAGCATCCCCACAGGATAAAAAGCTAGAGGAAACGGTCACCTGTTGGTGGAAAGAGGTAGCACACTGTCCCGGGGCTCGGGTCTGGCCAGCCAGGGACCTCACAGAGCCCGAAGATGTCTCCTTGCACCCCAACCTCGTCTATGTATGCAGCAAGAAACCAGGGACTTAACCAAAGTCACCCCACTGACTGGGCCTTTTGAGTCCCCCTCCTCC
The DNA here is from genome assembly GCF_964341445.2 of Mesoplodon mirus. NCBI lineage: Eukaryota > Metazoa > Chordata > Mammalia > Artiodactyla > Ziphiidae > Mesoplodon > Mesoplodon mirus. The sequence continues at coordinate 87,224,761 of NC_138991.1, forward strand.
CGTATGGAACAGAAAGCCATGATGCTGTAAAGCAGAGCCAGTGGAAACCCAAGGCCCACCTCCCTCTTTTGGAGTTTCAGAGCTGTGAAGGAGGTGAAGGGGCAGAGGTGAGCGAGGTGTCTCACGCTGCCGTCTGGGGGATGAGGGCGAGGTGAGCTCTGCTCTCAGCCCCACCTAAGTGAGGGAGCTGGTCCCCACTCTTGGAGGAGTGCCCAGCCTGGGGCACCAAGACTGAATACACAACAAAGCAGGCAACAGGCAAAAGAGCAGGGTGCGGCCCACCTTCGCAGAGGGGCACAGGGGCCTAGTGTGGAGGGCTCAGTGAGCACCGAGGAGATGGGAGATACTGCTGCTTAGGGCAGGCAGAGGAGGCTCAGTTAGCAGGAGCCTTACAGGTGGGTTGCCTTTCAGTCCCTTGGCCCGCTAGCCCTGCAGGGCAATCATCAGGAGGTCATCAGAATTTTATTCAAAGTTGGCACTTGCAGCTGGAGACCCTGTCTTGCATGGCGTAAGGGTCCCCTGTGGATAAGGTCACCAAGCTCCTTGGCTTCCAGTTCTTTCCTGTCTCCAGCAGGCCTCTGGGTGCCTCCTCTTTCTTTACCCAGACACCTTCCCACTGCAATGGGGGAAAGGAAGAGACACAGCTCACAGCCCAGGAGGCGTGCCGGTCTGGTCCAGTCTTGACTGGAGCAGGCTTTGGTGTGGGACTCAAGAGGCTCACTCAAGGCGGTGTTTGGGGTCAGCATCCCAGAGATCCCAGGTTGTCAGCAGCTGGGCTGCGCATAGTTCCTGGGGAAGAATCCAGACCCCTCTGAGCTGATGCCCTCACAGCAGCCATCGGAGTAGTGGCGGGTGATGCAGATAATGGTGCCCTCAGAGAAGGAGAGTTCATTGTCCTTCTGGCGGGTGTATGGGTACAGTGTCATTACTGCAGGGCGGGAGGCGAGGGGTGCCATGAGACGTGCCTCCTGCCCCGCCACAGGGATGCTTGTGCCCACATACTGGACTCTAGGGGGCAATGTGGGGAGTGGGGCAGGAGATGCCTTCTTCAAAGCCCCAGGACTCCTCCCCAGCTGAGCTAATATTCAGTATCAGGCCAGCTGCTTCCCTCCTCTGTGGGGGTGCGGTGGCGTGGAATAAAAGGCTCCACAAGTGTGACACAAGCCATCCCCTCCACTCCAAGAAACTTCAGTGTTTGAGAGCAGGGCCCCAGGATCTACCCATGTTTTGTAATCTGCTTTCAGCCCCCGTTCATCCTGGTCTTTCCACAATGTCTCTGGCAGGTGCTGGAGGTATTGCTCAGTAGGTGCTCTAGTAGGTGCTCAGTAAATACAGCAACATTGAACAGTGTAGACTTGGCCGAGTGAGCCTTGGGCAAGTCACTTAGTTTAACCTCTCAGGCTCAGCTTCGTCTGTTAAATTGGAGTGTGAAGATCCTAGGAGGTTAAGTAAAAGTGAGAAAATGGATGAGAAGCTTCGACTCTGGGGTCTGGTATAAAGCAGGGGCTAAATTATGTTAAAACCCCCCACATAACATTTACCATTTAAATCATTTTGAGCATACAATTCTATGGCATTAACTACATTCACGTTGTTGTACAAATAGTCTCAGCATCCCCCTCCGGACGTTATTTTCCCTATGGAAAATTCTGTACCAGTTTCTCTAAATTTTTGCCAACATTTGTTATTTTTAGCTTTCTTGATTGTAGGCTTTCTAGTGTGTGGAGGGGTCGGCGTTGTGGTGTTAACTTGCATTTCATCACGACTAATGACGATTAACATCTCTTCATGTGCTTGCTGACCATTTGTATGTCTTATCTGGAGAAGGGTCTTTTGAAGCCCTTTTTCCATTTAAAACATTGGGTTGTTTGCCGAGTCCTGCCAAGCGCTCCTCCTGGCGGCGTTGGTGTCGGTGAGTCCAGCCTGGAGCCGTCTCCGCGCTGCAGGGGCCCGCGCCCCGGGGCATCGCTAGCTGCCTCTCAGGAGAGGAGACGCCCGCCCCCCCCGGCGCCCGTGCCTGGAGCGCCGAGATCGTGCTGCGCCGCGCGGACGAGGCGCCGGCGGGGCGGGTCTTGCTAGGCATTGGGTGCGGGTCACCTTAGCGCGGCGGTGGACTGAGCGCCTCTCCCGGAGGAGAATGTCCTGCAAGTGGGCGTTCTGGCGCCCGTGCCTGGAGCGCCGTGATTGTGCTGCGCCGCGCGGACGCGGCGCCGCCGGGGCGGGTCTTGCTCGGCATTGGCTGTGGGTTACCTGAGCGCGGCGGTGGTCTGCGTGCCTCTGCCGGAAGAGTGTCTTGGAAGTGGGCGTCCCGGCCAGAGCGCACCTGGCGCGGGGCGTCCTCGGGGCTCCTCGCCGTCGGCGCCACGCGAGCTGGCGGGGGTCTACGGAGCCAGCGCCCGGCGGCTGGGAATGACCCATCCCGTGGGTCCCTGGCACCCCAGCGGCATCCGAGCGCGGAGCGGAGGGCTGCGGACCGCAGGTAAGGGGACAGGGGTTGGTGGGGGTGGGTGGAGGAAGGAACGAGGAATTACACCACAGCTGTTTGGTACAGGGGCAGAAACAGAAAACTCAGACGTACCACTGCAGAGGCCATGGGAGTTAAGTTGTAAATGCTGCTGGCTTTCAGTAGCCTGCAGCCATTCTCTTCTGTAGCTGATGGGATACAAAGCTCTACTGGGTTCTTTGCACAGGATAGTCTTGTTTTGCAGAAATTCAGCTCAGAGCCATCCTTGATGTGTAAGTGTAAGGTCGGATCTTAACAAACGGCATCGCGAAACAGAGGAAAGCTTCAAGTGAGCTTTATTAGGGGGCGCTCCCGGGCGAGGTTCACTGGTCCGAGAGAAAGGGACCAGAGAAGTCGCCCCCGGGCGAGGGCTGGGCAAGATTTTATAGGGGAAGAAAGGAAAGGGGTGTGGTGAATCTGGGAGGGCGCAGGGAATTCCTTATCTGGTGGTCTCTTCGGGTGTCGTGGCACTATCTGGTGCCGATTACATCAGTCTTGGGACCGCTAGTCCCGTCCCTCGAAAGGCGGGAAGGCTGGGCCGGGTGGAAAGCCCCCAGGTCAGTTCCTGGAACTGGGTGGTCCGGAATGTCTCCAGGTCAGTTTCTGGAACTGGGTGGTCCGGAGAGTTTCGGTCTGATGCAACCTGTGAATCTGATTGCGTCCCCCTGCCTTGGGCCAGTTGGCCTTACATCCCGACATCTTTGGTGTAATGGGGCGGCGTTCCGATCTCTGGCTACTTCATGCTGAATGGGGGCGTCGAAAGGGGAGTCGGGCGACCAGAGGTCCGAGGCTTAGGGGAGACCAGTGGGGGTTTCTGTAGGAAGTAAGGTGTAAGGACCGAGGAACATTTGGTTTGTGGCCACCCGAGAGACTTCCTCCTTGCGCCGACGAAGGAACCTAAGAAAACGGGGGGCAAACATGAGCAAGATACAGATGAGAATTAAGGGGCCTCAGATTGGTGTTAGCCAGGTATAGAGGGTGGATCGCCACCAATCGGGAATTGGGGAGGCGGACTGTTGGTGTTTGCGTTGGAGTTCTTCTCTTAAGCGATGGAGGGCGTTTACAGCAGCATTCCTCCTGTAGGAAGAGGCAGGTACCTCCTTGGTCGGCCGTCAGGAGATCCAGGGCTCGTCGATTCTGGAGAGCGACTCGGGCTATGGAGGTGATTTGGCACTGGAGAGAGGAGATGGAGGCGGCGGAGCCTTCAATGGCTAGCTGGAGTTTATGTTCTAAGTCGCGGGATGTTGAAACACTATGTGTTAGAGCTCCCCCCCGCCCCCCGAGGCCTGCAGCGACCAGGGAGGAGGCGAGAGAGATGCCTGCGACCAGAGGAAGAAAGATAGCTCTTTTTTGTCGGGTAAAGGGCGGCGTGATTAGCGAGGAAAATTCATCTTGGCTATACAGTGTGAGTTGTGGGACGAGAGTAACGGGGATACATGGGAAGGGGGAGGAAGAATTGATCTCTTTTGTGAGGGAACCATTGCACCACAAAAACATGCCTGGTGGTGCTTCAATTGATGTTTTTACCGTGAGGGATGTGTTGCAAAGAAACCCAGTATCAGCTAGATTTGGGCGGCTGCCGTAACAGATGGTGAGATTTTTTTGAATCAAGGAATCTGGGGACTTTTAACGGGGAAAAAGGTGGGTTTTGGGATGTGTAGGAAGTAGAATTGAAGGGCTGGTCGAGTGGGACAGCAGCCAAGGGTGGACGGCCAAGCGAGGCACATAGAAAGCAGTCGGAGATGTTACCTATTCCTGTGTGGTTGAGTATCTGTAGTGTTTGTTTGGTCAGTTCGGCTGCTGCTGCTAGGGCCCGAAGGCATGGTTGCCATCCCTGAATGGTTGGGTCTAGCTGTTTGGAGAGGTAAGCCACGGGGCAGTAGGAAGGCCCTACAGGCTGGGCAAGGAGTCTAGTGGCTATTCCGGCCCGTTCATCCACGAAAAGGTGAAAAGGTCGGTTTGGGTTGGGCAGAGAAAGGGGAGGAGAAGATATCAGAGTGTTACGGAGGGTGAGAAAGGCCTGTTGAACGGCGGAAGGAGAGGTGAGGGGTCCTTGAGGGGTTTCCTTAGCGGCTAGATATAAGGGTTTAGCGAGGAGAGCAAGGTTAGGGATCCAGTGTAGGAAAAATCCTATAAGGCCCAAAAAGGAGAGAATTTGTTCCGCTGTTTCCGGAGGCTGGAGTTCACAGATAATCCGGGTGCGATCGGCTGTTATATCTTTTGTGGTGGGAGTAAGGTGGAGCCCCAGGTAGGTTACAGAAGATACAGATAACTGAGCCTTGGCTGGGGAGACCCGATAACCGTGAGAGCCAAGGTAATTGAGGAGATCTGCAGTATGTTGTCTTGAGAGGCTGAGAGATGGGCTACAAAGGAGGAGGTCATCTACATATTGAAGGAGTGTGCTGGGGGTACGGGAGCAGGAAGTGAGGTCTTGTGCCAGCGCCTGACCGAAGAGGTGAGGACTCTCGCGGAAGCCCTGGGGAAGAACTGTCCAGGTGAGCTGACTGGAAGTATGAGTATCCGGATCCGTCCAGGTAAAGACGAAGAGGAAATAGGAGTCGGGATGTAGGTGGATAGTGAAAAAGGCATCTTTGAGATCCAGAACCGTAATGTGGGTTGTGGATGGGGGGATATGGGAGAGCAAGGTGTATGGGTTTGGTACTACTGGGTGGAGAGGGATTATGGCTTCATTGATTAGTAGGAGGTCCTGGACTAGGTGATAATCCCCAGAGGCCTTGCAGACAGGCAGGATGGGGGTGTTTCAGGGAGAGTCACTGGGGATAAGGAGTCCCTGGTTTGGAGTTCTGTGATAATAGGTTGTAGGCCCCTAAGGTGAGTCTCAGAGATGGGAAACTGGGGCCTTGGTGGAAATTTGGAGGCGTCCTTTAGGCGGATGAGGACGGGGGAATGGTGTGTTGCTATTATGGGCTTAGAAGCATCCCAGACATGGGGATTGATTGGGTTCCGTGTGATTGGAAGAGGGGGATAGAGGGGGAGGGTTCTAGAGACAGGCCGAGAAGAGGAAGCAGGAGTTGGGAGGAGGGGACCTTAGGGTCAAGTCTGTCCAGCTGGAGGGAGGCCCCTAAGTGGAAAAGGACATCTCGGCCTAGCAAGGGAACTGGGCAGGATGGTATGACTAAGAAGGAATGAGTAAAAGAGAGTCCTTTGATATGACATGGGAGTCGACCGGTCTGGAGTGGGAAGGATGGTTTGCCATCAATACCCATGACCGAGATCTGGGAAGGAGAAACTGGCTCGGAATAAGTAGGCAGGACCGAATAGGCAGCCCCCGTGTCCACCAGAAATGAAATGGACTTATCCGCTACCTGTAGCGTTACCCTGGGCTCGGTGAGGGTGATGGGGGTCTTTGAGTCCGGGTGCCGTCAGTCGTCAGCCAATCCCAGCAGTTCGAGTGGTAATGCCATTGGGTCGGCCTGCCCCCCACGTGGAGATGCTGAGGGAGGGCCAGTCGTAGGGCAGTCACTCTTCCAGTGGCCCATTAACCCGCAGCTGGGACAGGACTTAGGAGGTCGGGGATTGGGACATTGGCGAGCCCAGTGGCTTTCTTTTCTGCATTTGAAGCAGGCCCCTGGCGGGGTTGCCTTTTGCGGACCCCATGGATGCTGTGATACATGGGAGATGGCCGGCCTTAGGGCGGCTACAAGAGGTTGGGTTTGGAGGGCCACCTTCTGGTGCATCCAAGCCTGTCAGCTGGATCCTGCCAAATCCTCAGGGCCATTGTAGACTTTAAAGGCCATCTTTACCAGATCTCGAATAGGGGTTTGAGGGCCGTCTTCTGCCCATTTTAATTTCTTTCGGATGTCCGGGGCTGATTGGGTGATAAAATGGGTGGCTAGGACCGCTGCCCCTGCCAGGGTGTCGGGATCCAGTTGTGTGTAGAAAGTTAAGGCCGCTGTAAGGCGATTGAGAAAGATAGCTGGATTTTCGTTAGGTTCTTGGATTATCTCTTTAGTTTTTCAAAATTGACTACCTTATGAGCAGCAGCCTGCATGCCAGCCAGGAGGCACTGGATCATGAGGTCGTGTTTATGACGGCCATCTTGGCCATCCTGATAAGTCCAGCCTGGATTGGTACCAGGTACAGCAGTCACTCCGACAGGCATGGAGTTGTCGGTAAGGTGAACCTGATCTGCATGGTTTCGGGCAGCAGTTTGAATTCTCTTTCCCTCTCATCAGGGGTCAGAGTAGAAGATAGGATCACAGAGATATACCAGGTTAGATCGTAAGCTTGAGAGAGGTAGCGAAATTATTTGATGTAGCAGGAAGAGTCGGCCGAAAAGGAGCCTAATCGCATTTCTATTTGAGAGAGAACTTGGAGGGAAAAGGGAACATGAACTCTAACTAATCCTTCCGCTCCTTCTACCTCCCTCAGAGGGCAGAGGAGATTTGGATCTTGGGAGTCGGGAGAGCGTGTATGTGCACTAATTGGCGAAGTAAGGGGCGAGGGAGGAGAAACCGTTGAGGGAGGCGGGGGAGCGGTTGGATGGGCCGGAGCGGCTGCGGGATGAGGAGGGACCGCTTCAGGGTTGGGTGGATGCTGGAGAGGAGCTCTGGAGGGGGGAGAGGCGAGAGATTCGGGTGGGTCGCCTAGTGGAGAGGGGTCATCATCAAAAGAAATTAGGGGCTTGGATGTAGGAGATGTCTGTTTGGCAAGAAAGATCTGGGAAGTGAAACAATCGACGTAGAGGGAGGGGCGGGAGCGTAAATACCAGAAGGCCTGAACATAGGGGACCTCGGATCATTTGCCCATCCTGCGGCAGTAATTATCTAGATCACAGAGGATGTTAAAATTGAAAGTCCCTTCAGGAGGCCATTTGGATTGATTGTCTAGAGGATATTGTGGCCTGGCCACAGTGGAATAGAAAATAAGCCGTCGGCAACGGAGAACTTGGGAGAAACCGAGGGCTGTAAAATTGGCTAGGAGACACCCCAGGGGTGTCTTAGAATCTGGTTTCGATTCTGAGGTTCCCATGACCCCCAGTCTGTCCTTGAGTGAATGGAGAAGGAGAGAGGCGTGCCTGGTCTCAGTCTCCAATTCACGGCAGGTCGGAGGGCAGTCAGGTGATTGGGACATCTCCACAGTTCCATAGACCTCACTTGCTATATGGTCGGTCTTTTGATACATGTATTTAATAGGTATTTGTACACGTATGGTAACCCTAATCTTAATTTTTCCATTCACCCCACCTATCCTTTTAGATAAGCATACTTCTAAGTCTGTGAGTGTCTTTCTCTGTGGAAATATGTTCATTTGTGTTAGTTATTAGTTAACACCTATAAGTGATACCATAGGATATAGGTTTTTGCTTTCTGACTTACCTCATGTTCTGTGATTATCTCCAAGCTCATCTACGGTGCCTCAAATAGCAGTGTTTCATTGTTTTCCATGGCTAATATTCTGTTGTATAAATAGACCACTTCTTCTTTATCTGTTCATCTGTTGATGGACCTTTTGGTTGCTTCACTGTCTTGGCTATTGTGAATAAGGCTGCAGTGCAGATTTTGCAGCCCGGGTCTTCTCGATTCAGGTCTCAGGTGAGAGGCCCAGTGGTGTGACTGCTGGATTGAATGGTACCTCAATTTTTATTTTAATTGCAGCTCCCTTCTGTTCTCATTATTGGCTGTTACCACTTTACATCTCACCAGAAGCTAGAGGGTACACAGTTCTCTAAAACCCCTTCAATATTTATTGTTTGTAGTCTTTTTGCTGATGGTCAGTTGACTGGTGTGAGTTGAAACCTTTTTGTAGATTAGATTTGCATGAGTCTAATAATTACTGAGGTTGAGCTTTTATCCATTTTCCTTTTTTAAAAGAGAGTGAGCCAAATTAACCTCTTCATATTATTTTCTTGAAAAATTTGCAGTTTTGAATTTTTTTGTCCATTCCCTACCTCCGCACAGTTGTTTAGGGCAGGTGTCCTTTACAGCCCTGAGTCTTTCTGAATGTTAAGTGACCATTAGCTGTGGGTTTAAAGCCGCTCTTGTGGGAAACGGCCACAAGGCGGCAGCATTTCTACATTTCCAACTCTGGGTTTTTGGGCAACAGAGCTTTCCTGGAAATTGTGTTAGTAAGCAGCAAATTAGAGTGGAATGTGCCAGCGCAAAGCCCCAAGAGCATATATATCCTAAATTGTTTGCTTTTTAAATTTAACTTTTATTAATTATCAGAGCAAATTTGATAAAAATGTAGATTCTCCTAGGTGTACAGTTTCTGATTCATCCTATCAATGTATCTGTCTATTCCTCTTTGGATCCTTTCCCGTGTATATTATAGAGTGTTGAGTAGACCTCTCTTCGTATCCCATAGGTATTATGTGATTATGTATTTCATATGTATTAGTACATGTCTGTTAACCCCCATATCCTAATTCCTACATTCCTTACACCTTTCCATTTGGTTAAACATAATTTGGTTTTCTGAATCTATGTGTGTCCTTCTCTTGGAAATTATTTCATGGGTATCAATTTTTAGGTAACACCTGTAAGTGATGTCATAGGATGTCTGTCTTTCGGTTTCTATCTTACTTCATGTTGGGTGATTATCTGTAGATCCTTCTATGGTGGTGCCAACGGCACTGTTCCATGCTTTTTCATGGCTAATATTCCATCGTGTACATGGACGACTTCTTCTTGGTGCATTTTTCTGTTGATGGACATTTTGGTTTCTTCCAGGTCTTGGCTATGGTACATGTTGCTGCAGTGCAGGATTGCCAGCCTGTGTCTTTTTGATTCTGGTCTACTCATGTGATAGGCCCATTAGTGGGCCTACCAGATCACATGGTAGCTCCATTTTTACCCTTCAACGCACCTCCATTGTGTTCTCACTACTGGCTGTTACCAGGTTACATCCCACCAGCAGCTAAAGGGTACACAGTTCTCTAAAACCCCTTCAGCATTTATTCTTTTAGACTTTTTTTTGCTGATAATCATTCTGACGGCTGTGAGGTGAACGTTTTCGTACACTGGACTTGCATGGCTTTATTAATTCCTGATGTTCAGCCTTTTTCCGTTCCCATTTTTTTAACAAAAAAGGAAAGGAAAAGAAACAGAAGCCAGATGTGCATAAATTATGCCTCTTGAAACTGTCGTTTTGAAATATGGACGTCTTTTGAATTTTTTGGTCGATATATGACCCCAGGATTTGTTTTCAGGGCAGGTGTCATTTACAGGCCTGTAATGATTTTGAATGTCCACTGACCATTAGTACTGGGATTAAAGCTGCTGTTGTGTGGAACGGCCACAAGGTGGCTGCAGTTCTCCCTCACCAAATCTGGTTACTATGGCAACAGAGCTTCAATGGAAGTCGTGTTCTAGATTGGAATTTAGAATGGAATGTGCCAGGAGAAAGCCCCTCAAGTTTGTCTCACTACTTCTTGTTCGTGTTTTTAATTTTTTATTTTTTATTACAGCAAGTTTGATTACGTTTGGCTTCTTGTAGGTGTGCAAGATGTGGTTCTTTTATACATAAACATATGTCTATTCTTCCTGGGATCCTTTTCCCATGTACGTTATGACAGAATGTTGAGTAGTCTTCTCTTGGTATTCCGTAGGTCTTTGGTGATTATATATTTCACCTGTGTTTGTATACGTCTGTTAACCCCAATATCCTAATGTATCCAATCCTCACACCTTTCCATTGGTGAACCATAAATTTGTTTAATGAATCTCTGATAGCCCTTCTCTGTGGGAATATCTTCACTGGTATCAATTTTTAGGTAACACCTATAAGTGATATCATACAATATGTGTCTTTCTCTTTCTGACTTACTCCAGGTTGTGTGATTACATCTAGAATCATCTACGGTGCTGCACAGGGCAATGTGTCCTTTTTTTCCTTGGCTAATATTTTGTCTGTACTTGTACCAGTTCTTCTTTGTCCACTCATCTGTTGCTGGACTTTTTGGTTACTTCCATATCTTGGCTATTATAATACTGTGCAGTGCACATTTGCCTTCCTGTGCCTTTCCAATTCTGTCTTCTTTGGTTATAGGTCCAGGAATGGGCCTGCTGGTTTATATTGTAGCTCAGTGTTTACCTTTTAAAGGCATCTCCATTCTGTTCTCATTAGTGGCTCTTTCCAGGGTACATCCCACTGAAAGTTGAGGGTATGCATTTCTCCACAACACCTTCAGCATGCATGCATTCATTCATTCATTCATTTATTTATTTTCGTTTGTTTGTTTTGCGGTACACGGGCCTCTCACTGTTGTGGCCTCTCCCGTTGCAGAGCACAGGCACCCGCGGCATGTGGGATCTTCCCAGAACGGAGTACGAACCCGCGTCCCCTGCATCGCAGGTGGACTCTCAACCACTGCGCCACCAGGGAAGCCCCAGCATTTATTGATTATGGGTTTCGTGCTGAAGGTTATTTTGAGGGGTGTGAACTGATACCTCTTTGTGGTTGAATTTCCGTGTGTCTCATAATCCCTTGACATTAAGCTTTAAGGCATGTCCTTCTTATTTTTCAAACTATGATTACAGCTTAGCTCTTCAAAGTGTTTTCTTAAAGTATGTGTCACATTTTGAAATTTTTTGGCCATTACCTCCCTCAAGACATTTTGAGGGCAGGTTTCATTTACAGCCCTGCAGTACTTGTTCACATGAAGTGACCATTAGCACAGGCTTTAAAGCTGCTTTTGCAGGTAACAGCCAGAGGGTGGCAGCCTTTCTAAGTTCCCCACGCTGGTACTAGGGAAACAGACCTTCCTGCCAGTGGTGTTCCTCGGTTATAAATTAGAGAAGAATGTGCCCAGATAAACCCCCAAATGCTTACGTCTCCTTACTTATGTTTGTTTTTAAATTTAATTTAAACTTTTTATTGGAGTAATATTCCATTGTGTACATGGACCACTGCTTCTTGGTGCACTCCTCTGTTGATGGACATTTTCGTTGCTTCCAAGTGTTGGCTATGGTAAGTATTGCTGGAGTGCAGAATTGCCAGTCTGTGAGGTTTTGATTCTCATTTTCTCAGGTGACAGGTCCAGCAGTGGGTATGACTGATTGCCTGGTAGCGCAATGTTTCCCTTTTCAAAGCACCTCCATTGTGTTTTCATTAGTGGCCCATACCACATCCCCCTTAGAACGGAGGGTACGCACTTCTCCACAGTCGCTTCAGCATTTATTGCTTGCAGCATTTTTGCTAATGGCCATTCTGACTGCTGTGAGCTGATAGGTTTTTGTAATTTGGGTTTGCGTGTCTTTACAAATACCAAAAATTCATCATTTTTCCAAGCCGTTTTTGTTTCTGTTTAAAAAAAAGGAGAACAAAGTGTGCATACAATATACCTCTTGAAATTGTCTTCTTGGAAGGTTGCCCTCTTTTGAATTTCTTATTCGGTTTTCGACCCCAGGAATTTTTTGGTGGACAGGTGCCATTACAGAACTGCACGTTTGGTGAATAGTTAGTGACCATTAGCAGTGGGTTTAAAGCTGCTGTTGTGTGAAACGGTCACAAGGAGGCAGCATTTCTTCATTCCCCAATCTGGGTAGTAGGGCAGGAGAGCCTTTCTGGAAGTCGTGTTCCTAGGTTGTAAATTAGAATGGAATGTGCCAGGAGAAACCCCCATAATTTTATGTGTCATTACTTCTTATTGGTTGTCTTAATTTTTGTAATCGGGGTAATGATTAGAATATTGTTTGCCCTAGTTGTACACAATCTGGCTCATTTGTACATTATATCTGTCTATTCATATACAGATCCTCTTCCCATGCAAAATATTACACAGTGTTCCGTAGACCTCCCTTGCTATATGGTCGGTCTTTGTGACACATGTATATAATATGTATTGGTATATGTAACACTGATCTTAATTTATCCATTCCTCCCACCTTTCCTTTTAGATAAGTATAGTTTTTTCCTACATCTGTGAGTGTCTTTCTCTGTGGAAATATCTTCCTGTGGGTCAGTTATTAGATAACGCCTATAAGTAATATCATAGGATATAGGTCTTTTGATTTCCAACTTACCTCATGTTCCATGATTATCTCTAGGCTCATCTGTGGTGCCTCAAAGAGCAGTAATTCATTGTTCTCCATGGTGAATATTCCATTGTGTACATGGACCTCTTCTTCTTTATCCATTCACCTGTTGATGGACATTTGGGTTGCTTCACCATCTTGGCTATTGTGAATAAGGCCGCAGTGCAACTGATACAGCCTGTGTCTTCCCGATTCTGGACTTCTCAGGTGAGAGGCCTAGCAGTGGGCCTGCTGCGTCGAATGGAAAACGTAGGGAGTAACCAGGCAAAGTCAGTTACCATGGCAGCCCTGGGAAAAACATTACCAAGTGACACTAACACTCCCAGGAGCCTACATTTGTTTCCACAATAAGTAAACCTTTCTCATTTCTAAAGTACTATACTGTGAAATATGCATCTCAGTCACAACTAGAGGTTACTCAGTGTCTGCTGTGAGTGGGAGGAAAACAGAAGGGCCTTACACAGTACCTAAAGCAATGACACGAAGAAACTAGGGTCCATGGGCAGAGACAGACAGGCTCAGTCAGGCTCCTATCACTATGACATTCTGAGGAGATCACGTTGTAAGGGCTCGAGCACGAGAAAGCAGCCACTAACCAGCTACCCTGTCTCAAATATTTGGAGAAAGTCAATGCAAATACATACCTATGTATTCTTCTTTTCTGATCATTCTTTCACTGTAGCCCTTCTGGCTTTGTGCAAAGCGATTCTTTGTTTTGTACCTGAAAAATGAGTGGCACATGTAAATGGATGAAACTTGTCAGAGCAGACATCCAAGGAGCTCTTCAGCTAACGAACGAGGAGCTCCGAGTTCTGGGAAAGAATCGTAAAAGCAGTGTAGAATCACAATATCTTAGAGCATCCTTTATATCAACTCCCCTCTATCATATCACCAATCAGTGGTCATCAGCCTATACACGAACTTTGCAGTGACAGAAAACCCAGCACTCTCTAGACAGATCTAGGCATTTCTAGTTGCTACAGCAGTCTATATCAAGTTCAGAATCTGACTCCCTGTCACGCATCAGTCCCAGTCTGCCTTCTGCAATGGTACACCCCATGGCACACCTCATCTCTTTTCCATCTGGCCCATTTCCCAAACACATGAGGACAATTTTGTTCTTCCTAAAGCTCTCTTCTCCCACGTCACCCTCCTAAATCACTCCTTCCTTCCTGTGTTTATGACTTTGAGGAGCCCCCAAGGTTTTCTCATCCCAAGGCCATGACAAGCAATGGCATCAGTGTGCCTGCTACAGATTCTGGGAAAGGGGCAGGGCCACACAAGGGTCTGGCAAATGTGACTGACAACCTGATGTGAGAGTACATGTGAGAACCTCAGCCTCTCTTCAGTCCTCAGCCTCTATCCAAGGTTTCTCCATAGCACGCTATTGACATTTTGGGCCAGATAATTCTTTTGGGGTGGTGGGAAGGGCTGTCCTATGCCTTGTACGATATGTAGTAGCATCCTGGCCACTACCCACTAGATGTCTGCAGCACCACCCCCCCACACCCCGGATGTGACAAAGAAAACTGTCTCCAGCCATTGTCAAACGTTCTGGAGGACGGGTGATGGCAAAATCACCCTCACTCAAGAGCCACTGCTCTTTCCAATGACTTTGTTCACCCATGAGGACTCAAAACCCTCTCCTCTGCTGGCTTAGCATTCAACTCTCCAGAACGTCTATCGTGTATCAAAATGCTATTTGAAATTTGATAGTATTTATCTCTATAACGGTGTCTGATGAAAGTAAAACCCTTTCGCCAGATGTTAAGAACCTCCCAGGTGATTAATCCACGTTTACCTTATCTCCTACCCAAGACACTGGAAATTACAGAAATGATCGGACACCCATTTTCGGTATCCGTTCAGGAAGTACCTGTTGTCTAAGGCTTTTTGGCAACCTGAACAACTGAATTAAAGTAAAATATTCTGCCTGACCGTGGCTTTGTGAGACAAGACACAAACCTGTAGCAGGACCCTCCTCTCTGCTGTTTACGGAATTGAGGTATCTGACTGGAAAGCCGTTGGAGGTGAACTACCCAAGAAAGCAGTGGGTTCAGGATGAGAATTTGGAAAGGGTGACAAGGGAGGGGAGAATGAACCTCAGCTGAAAAGAAAGGGGAAAAGTACCAAGAGATGAGTTCTCTTGACTGAAGAGAAGATACGCTGAAAGCCATCAGTTTGCCCTCGGGGCCCTCAGCTCTCTGGGGAGCTCTAAGGGAAGGGTGAGCCTGGACCTACGACTCCGGACTCCTGGTCTCGGCCCCCAGGCCTGACCATTCACTCAGACTCTCAATAAATACTTGTATTCAAAGACCTTACACGGGGACCACATCTGGGAAAACATCGCCGCACCCTCATCATAAGTCACAGGGGGGAGACCCGAACTGGCCAAGCCATGACAGGAGCTGTGAGGGAGACAAAAGAGCACGGCAGGGATCGGACATCGGATCGCCAGAAGCCCTCCGCCCTCCTGGTTCGTAATGCCAGGGCCCCATCGCCGCGCATCGCCGGACCCCGGTCCTGCCTCCGTCGCGCACCCTTCCCCAAGGTTGGCGGGGGTCTGGAGTCACCATCCCCGGTTCGGACCTACACACCTCGCCGCTGCTGAGCTCTACACGTCCCGCTCCTTCCACACAGTTCGCCGAGTCCGCGGGCCTTATTGAGCCGCGCCGGCCACCGTCCGCGAGGCCTTGGCGCGCCCGTGACGTCACTGTCGTGCGCCTCTCCCGCAGCAAGCGGAGTATGGCTCTCGCACGGCGGCTGCGGCTGTTGTCGCTCGCGGCTCGGTTGCTTCTGGCGCCTCGCCGGGACCTGACGGTCTGCGGTCCCATCGAGCCCCTGCCCGTGGTGCGCATCCTGCGGGCTCTACAGCGGCGGCAGGAAGAGCGGCATAGCGGCCAGCGTAGCCCCCCTGCGGCCGATGCTGGCGCGTCCTGGGCTGACGCTGATGTCAGTGCGGCGACCTGACTTGAACCAGCTGGCTCACCTCACGCTGGGCTCTTGGAACCCGCGCCACTCTCTTCGTGGGGCTGGAGGAATCGGTGCACCCACGCGGACCATTTCTCCATCGAGTGCGCGCAACATGAGGCTCCAGCGCTGTGGAACCTTTCCCCCAAGGGCAGCTGCACTGAAGTGTGTCTGGAGCTTCCCGTTCTGAGCGCACTACAAGAGGCTGCTCCCGAAGTTGTTTGGCCCACAAACGTGCAGTCGAGTACCATTCCCCCACTTCTTCGCGGCCGCCACATTCTCTGCGCCGCAGAAACCGGCAGTGGCAAAACTCTCAGCTACATGCTACCTCTCCTTCAACGGCTGTTGGGCCAGCCAAGGCTGGACCCCTGTCGTATCCCTGCTCCTCGAGGCCTGGTTCTTGTGCCTTCTCGAGAATTAGCTGAACTGGTGCGTGCCGTGGCCCAGGCCTTGGGCAGCTCCTTGGACCTCCAGGTGCGGGAGTTAGGGGGAGGCCATGGCATGAGGAGGATCCGGCTGCAACTGTCCAAACAACCTCCAGCAGATATTCTGGTGGCCACTCTGGGGGCTCTGTGGAAGGCCCTGAAAACTCAACTGATCAGCCTGGAGCAGCTCTCCTTCTTGGTGTTGGATGATGCAGACATGCTTTTGGATGAAATCTTCCTGGAACTGGTGGATTACATCTTGTGAGGGGAGCCATATAGCAGAAGGTTCAGCTGACATAAAAGACCCCTTCAATCCCAAAGCTCAGTTAGTGCTGGTGGGGGCCACATTTCCCGAAGGTGGAGGCCAGCTGCTGAGTAAAGTTGCCAGCTTAGACTCTCTAACCCCCGTTACCAGTGGCAAGCTCCACTGCATCATGCCTCATGTCAGACAGACACTCATGAGGCCGAAGGGAACAGAGAAGGTGACTGGGTTGGTACAGATCCTCAGGCAGCATGACAGAGCATATAGGACTGGCGCCGCAGGAACTGTTCTGGTGTTCTGTAATTGCTACAGCGCTGTGAACTGGCTGGGGTATATATTCTGGATGACCACAAAATCCAACACTTAAGACTGCAGGGACAGATGCCAGCCTCAATGAGAGCAGGCATCTTCCAGTCCTTCCAGAAGGGCTCCCGAGACATTCTTCTCTGCACAGACATTGCCTCTCGGGGCCTGGACAGCACCCAGGTGGAGCTAGTCATCAATTATGATTTCCCTCTCACCCTGTAAGACTACATCCACAGAGCAGGGAGGGTGGGCCGGGTGGGGGGCGAGGTGCCAGGCACCGTCGTCAGCTTTGTGACCCATCCCTGGGACGTGAGCCTGGCTCAGAAGATTGAACTGGCAGCTCGCCGGAGGAGAAGCCTTCCAGGACTGGGGTCCTCAGTGAGAGAGCCTTTGCACCAGCAAACCTTATTGCAGCAGGCTTACATATGATGCCGTAACAGGGACCTTTCCCTCTGTGCTGGACGGGTGAGCACACTTGTCAGTAGGGTGCTCTGGACTGCCTAGTCACCTTCTGAAGACCCGGGCTGCTGTCTGGCTTCAAAAGGTTAGTTGCTGGCCAGCACTTGAGGGTGAACTACTGAGCTTGGTTCTCTGTAGTCTTTCATGTGAAGAATAATGTCGATCTTGGCTCTGTATTATGTCATGGTTTCTAACAATAAGCGATATTTCTATGGGTGCCCCTTAATAACAGTTTCCACTGGGGCAGAATTCAGTAGACCCTGAGAAGATTCACACTCCAAACTACCACACTTAGGACGAAGGCTCTTTCAATTGATGTTTTAGCTTAAATTTTGTTTCCGGCCCCCAAACATCCATTAAGCCTCCAGGAGAAGGAAAAGGGGATGTGACTAGCAATAAAGAGAAATTTTCTTCACAACAATGGCCAAGGCAAGCTTAGGCACTTTTGGTGAAATCTCTCTGGGAAGTACTGGCAGAGGAATAAAAGGCAAACTGACACAGAAATATTGCTTGGTGTGCATTTCCAGGCTCTGCCTTCTTTCTCATCTCTTGGTGGCAGGTGGAGGAAGAGAAGAAAAGGTTAAACTTTTTTATAAACCAGCAGAATAAGCTTATAACATCCTCTCACTATCTCTGCATATGTTCTAGTCTCTGCAGCATTATATAAGCTTTGCCCAAAGTAATGAACTGTTGAAAGTCAAATGTAATACTTCACCAAACAACTTAAAAATGCTTGCGCACTGGAAAGGGTTAAGTTGCAGAGAACACAAATGGACCCAGAGCAATCTTTGCCGAAAGAGAATATTGTGCTAAATGTACAGTCATAGCTCTTTTCCATATGAAGAAACAGTCAGAAGGATGAAAGAACTTGGTCAAAATCACACAAGTCAGTAGGAAAGAATCTGGTTTGTCTGTCCTCAGGGTTGTGTTCTTTAACCACCAGGCTAGCTTTTCTCAAATCTGATTCATGCATAGAATAACTATACACCTCTGCTTGCCTTGAATATTCCCTGTTTATACATATGCCTGCTGCAGTTTTTAATATTGCCCACTTTGACTCCCAAAAGCAACCGAGAATACACAATAATTTGGTCTCTCTATCCATGGACCACTGTGGTGGGACTGCCCAGGAAGCTTATGAAAAGTGCAGCTTCCTGAGCCCTACTCCAGATCTAGATAAGTTTTCTGAGGGTTGGCTCAAGAATCCAGGTACAAGGCCTTTTAAGTGGTTTGGTGGAACCCCCCAGGTGATTCTCTCGCTCTCTTAAGTTAATAAACCATTTATTCTGCCTCCCCCAGATGCCCAGCCAGGTCCTGTTAAGGTAGGAGTCCCCACACCACATCAGAGGGATGCTCCCAGCCAAGTAATCTCCGGAGCCTTGGAGATTCTGAATGGTCTCATGCTGGCCCACCTGCCGTGACAAACCTCCGCCAGAGCATTCCCCTTCACATTTACCTTCTACCACTCCAAAAGGCAGTCTGCTCCAATGAGGCCTGACTTCGTCTGTCCTAACGGGCACCCACTGATTCAAGCAGTTTAGGGATAGAAGATGCTGTGGTTCTCAACCAGGGTGGCCCAACCTCTAAAAGGGTAGTCCAAGCAGTCTCTACCTCCTGGGCACATCCCCTCTGCAACAGCCCCAGTAAATGAAGGTCCCATCTTTGCTTTTTCAAGGTCGGCAACAGGGAGTCCCCTCCTAAAGAAGGTTCTCTCTCATTGCCACACTATCAAAAGCTGCCCCAAATGTGGTTCCTTCCTGTGGGCCTGATCAGGCTAAGGGCAGAGTTGTCTCTTTCCTTCTCTGAGTCGGACCAAGTTGTCTTACCCCTCTTCACAGTGTTGACCATGATTTTCACGGGGGCTGCTGCTGAGCCTTTATCTCATCCTTTCATGGTGGAGAGAGAGAGGATTATAATGATTTTTACTTCTAGGGGAGAGGGGAGTGTAATGATTATGTTGTCATTTTGTATTATGTCCTTTTGTCATGAATTTGTTTTGAATTTCATATTAAAATGGGCCCACCATTCCCACTTTGTGAGGTCATTCAGCACCCTCATTTTGCACCTTTAACATCTCTCTCAGTATCACTTGGAAATGTTTGAAACGGCATGAGCTTGTCCTCACATTCCTATCAGCTGTAAATCCGGAGCCCCGACATGAACTAACCATTGAGCAGAACCCCTCTCCATTACCTGTGTAACACTGGGTAGGCTCCTTAACATCTTGGTTTTTCTAAGCCCTCAGGTGTAAAAATGTGAGGGTTCTATGAATTTATATTTGGGGCAGGACAAGGTCGAGAAGAGTGTGTCTTTGCTTGTATTCTTCCAAACTGTAATGTCTTCCCTCTCTTCCCCATGGGTCCAGATCTCACTTGTCCTTCAGGCCCACTGCCAAGGAGCCTTCCCTGATTCCCCAGTCCACACAATTCTCTGCCTCTTAGGGTCAGTGCCATACAACCTAGCTGTCTCTTAACGTTAATCTTGCCTCTCAAGCCAATTTCAGAATGTGGGTCTCTCTTGCCCTCCTGGGGCCCCTGGGGCTGTACCAGCCCACCTGCACGCCCCACGTGGGGTGTCTACTAGACTAGGGCATGGGTGGGGAAGCCCAGGGGTGAGGGACCAGGCAGAGTACCTCTGCCTCCACCCTGCTCTCCTCCACAAAACTGCCCCTCCTCCTGAAGCCTGACCGCAAGTCACAGGTTCCTTCTTATGACCTCACTGGGTAGTGATGACCTCACAGGCTTTCTCACAGTTTCCATGGCAGCATAACTATGGAAATGTGCTGCCCTGAGAGAAACTTCCCTACCAGTTCTCCACCAGATACCAACCTCTTTGGTTGTCTGAGAGAGAATGTCTGACCGGATCGTCTATATTTACGCAAACCTGTGCTCTGTTCCCTGGCTGGGCAGTGCAGCAGGTACACCGAGACCGGGCACCTGTAGAAGAGGCATGGTGTACACACAACCTCACCTGGCTGCCACATGTTCCTGTGGGGCTTGCCCACTACGTAAACCTCAGCACTTTCCCAGCTGTAAGTAATACCAGTGACCTGGGACACCTTCAGGGTCCCACAGTGCTCACTGCTGAGGACAAGTGAAAGGTCATCCCTGAACTAGTGTTCAGGAAGCTTCTGATCTTTACAAATGTTGCCTTCCGCTTTGGGCTACAGGATGCTTCCATTCAGACCCTTTCCTGATTGGCCTCTTAGCAAAAGGCAAGTGCGTTTTTGTTGGCAGATGGTAAACGGAGCAGTTTGAGGAAGAGGGCCACTCTTGAACCGCACCTTCAAACCCAGGCACCTCTGTGCTGTCATGTACACATCTATATCGGTCCCCTCAGACACATCCGATACTGAGCTGCTGAGTACTAGGGGAGAGGGTGGTGCCATATTCATGGGAAGACCGGAAGAACCAAGGGGGGTGATGAAGTGCTAGTGAGACTGGAGGGCTGAGCAGATGGTGTCCCAGGAGGCTGGGTGGATGTGAGCCTACACTTGGTACCCAGAACCCGGTTCTGAGTCTCCTGATCACTCTGCCTCAGTATTCGGCCTTGATCTAATCTAGATAAAAGTATCAGAGGGCTAGAGTTCAGTGTGGTTGTAACAGGCATTATAAATGGGGCCCAAGAGGGGTTGCCAAGGTGGGAGGGGTCCTTAACCAATTTATATTAGGTTATCTTTTTCCAAAACTTGAAAGACGTTTCCATTAAAGCCTCAGAAGTGACACACTGCAAGAAATGTTTTCTCTGTTGTGGAAGGGAGAGATGGAGAGGATCATGATTGCAATTTCTTTCGGGTTCTACTGTTTTCCCTGGCAACGGTGAAGAGACTACCTCACCTGATGCAGCCGTAGGCTCTAGGAATTGCTTTTGCAGCCAGTGTCCCTTCTCTAGGGACTCATAGAGCTGATGGGCCAAGTCTGTGTTTTGGATGTCAAGTAGATTAAAGGTCTTCAGCCAGAAACTGGGAGAGACATGAGAGAGGGAAATTCTGGCAGGAGACTGTGTACAGCAGAAGTGACTGATCAGTTCTGATTTTCTTTGCAGCAGCTGTGGCTCCCATTTCTCCTCCTAAACCTGGTCACTACCATGTCCTCAACCGAGGGTGTGGAGAAACGCAGTTGGGCCGGCATGGAGAGACATACTGCCTGGTTGGTGGCTACCGGGCCTACGGGGATGCTCCTTTGGCCATGCCAGCAAAGGCGGAAGCCGAGAAGCCAGTCCCCAGATGTGCTCCCGAGAGAAAGCACACTCCGGAAGAGTCGGACGAAGATCTCGGTTGCTCCAGACCCAAAATCCGGCGATTGTAGCATGGTGCCAGGAGGCGGACTCCACAGAATCTTGCTGGCTGAACCATTCTGAAGACAGGGCAATGGTTTAACTGCCTAAGACAGCGAATGCCGCTTCCTGCAGTGACCCCTCCCGCCCCCCCCCCCACTGCCCACTACCACAGATTAGAACCTGCGTCGTTCTGTCTGAGCCTTCCTCAGCCAGGAGCCTCAGAAAGTGAGGTTTGAAATGAGAGTCTGCCCTGAACATCCCAGGGCGGAAGCTGGCCTGGAAGAAAACCTGGCATTCCTCTGCTCAATCCTCACGGGCCCCTTTGTGAGCTGGAGAAAGTGAAGTCTGCACTCTGCGAGCCGAGGAGGATGCAGGAGCAGAGACAGGGTGCAGAGAAGCCTTAGTAGTCTACCACATGGGCTCCTGCCCTGAGCCATTGTCAGCGGCCACCACAAACCAGGGGGGAGCTGGGCTTTTTGAAACTGAAAGCAGCAATCTGTGGCTTCGCAAAGAGCCTCCTGCCTGGGGTCTCAGGAGGCAGGACAGAGAGGCCCAGGAAGCCCTGCTCCCTGAAGCAAGAACAGGATGGAGAGTCAAGCAGCACGCACCCCGCCCCGAGGTTCACATGCTCCTTTATTGCCAGCCCTTTCTGTCCCCAGTGGGGTCCCTTACTGCTCAATAAAATGTTTTTCTGTAACAGATTTGTAGGGTCGCCAGTGCTCAGACTTAGGTCACTACCCCTGTGCTAGGCACTCCTGCCACCTGGAAAAGGTTCCAAAGGTGGAACAGCTCCAGGGGGTGCCAGGGATCAGAGCAAAAACTTGAGAGGCTGGGGATGCAGGAGTTTGGGCACAGTCCCTAAATCATCTCAGTGGTTGAGCTTCTGTGAGAAGGCACATCCCCAGTGTGTGTGTGGGGGGAGGGGTTCCCTAGAGGAGGCAGCTAGCGGGAGGGCCTGAGGCTGGAAATGGGGAATGGCGTGCGGCCTCTGAGCAAGCACAGGCACTTAGCCCTTGAGGTTTCTGGGAAAGCTAGAGCCACAAGGGCCACGAGATAAGGCAAGTGTAGCAGCAGAACCCAGGTGCCAGGTCTTTCTTCAGAACCTACACTTCTCCACGAGGCCGGGCCTTCCACGCTGAGGTAGGAGGGATCCTGGCCAGAAGGTCAGCCAGCAGCTCTGGGACGAAGGTTGCTGCGGTGGGGGCTCTTCTGCCATGGAAGCGACTTCATTTCCTTCCACACAAATAGCCTACTGACTGAGTTCCTGCTCTGTTGAGTAAAAGGGTGTTGACTCTCCCCAGAAGGTTGTTCAGTTCACATCCCAAAAGTCCCTCTATTCAGGCCCTGGGGAGGTGTAGCAGCTCCTGAGGGCGCTCTCCTGAGGCTGGCTGACAGAAGTGGGGGAGGTTCCTGATAGTTCCCAGGCGCTGGTTCAAGTCCCCAGAGAATGGTCATGCAGGTTGGGGAGTCAAGTACGAGGAGAGAGAAGGTCGGGGGCAGAGGGCCCCCTCCTGAATCCGGAGCTCACAAGGTTACCCCCCCATTTCCAGAAATTATCTCTTCCCCCACACCAGCCCCCATGGCCCAGTACCGGGAAACCGGGAGCCCAGAGCACTTGTGGCCACAGAGACCCTCGCACGTAGCCCTCGGGGTGGGTGGGGCCGGCTGCAGGCAGATGGGGACGAGGTGTGCTCCCGGGAGTCCACAGGCTGCAGGTGGCCCTCTGAGAGAAGCACCCCATTTTGGACAGGAAGGTTAGAGGCGGGGGAGAGCACCCTAGGGCGCCCCCTCGGAGCAGTGGGTGTGGGAAGAGGGGCGGGGGCGGAGGGAACCCGCGATGGGAGGCGAGTGGGCTCTCAGCAGAGGCCAGCTTAGCCTGCGGGAGCTGCCTCTGAGCAGGGGGCGGGAGGGCAGTGCCGCCCTGTGGCTGCCGGGCTTCCCGGATCGCGGCTCTCCACACACGGGTCGCAGGGTCCTGTGACTCTGTATCCCCTCCCTCACCCCGCCCCCCTCGCGAGGCCGCGCCGCTGGGTGGCCTGTGTTGACGGGCAGAACCCCATCGCCCGCCCCCTCACACCCGCCTCTGCCCGCCTGCCTTGCCCTGCGCAGCTTGCGGCCCGGGGGCCTCGAAGGTCCCCGTGCACGCAGGCAGCGGCCTCTGCTGTGCCTACTGCTCCTGCTGGGTCTGCTGCTGTGATCGGTAACCCTCGTGCAGACCACGCTGGGCACCTCCAGCACCCCAAGTCCGCGGGAGTGCACGCGGGCCCTGATGCGGGACTTCCCGCTTGTGGAAGGGTGGCTGCAGTGTGTACGGGCTGCTGGGGGCCGGTGGGGGCCTAGCCTGGCCCTGGGCAGGGGAGGAGGTCCGGAGCATGTAGCGCTAGTGGGGAGGCTCCCTCACACCACCCCTGGATGTCTTCTCCATCATCTATGGATGCCCTTCCCCTTCTCTGTCATCCCCTCCCTGGTGGGAAACCCTCAGCCCAGGCCTCAGCTGCTCCTAGTATAGTCTGTGTGACAGTGTGAGGTGGGGGACCCCCAGGCTGGCCCAGGCCAGGCAATGTGTCCTGCCCGATCCCAAGACCTAAGGAGCCCACCCATTTGCCTTGACCTCCCTCCAGCCACACCAACATGCCCCTGGTCCTGAGGCAGTTTTACCACAATGGGCTATAGCACGGTAATGTGTGCAATTTCAGCCATGGCTAGACCAGCTTGGACAGGCTGAAAGGTGGTCTCGTGGGTGGCCAGGTACCAAAGGGACACACAAGGTGCCACCATGGCTGCTGGGGAATGTGGGGCAGTTTGGGGGCCACAGAGACCACAGGTTAGTCACATTGGAACGAAGTTACCATAGTGACCTAGAAAGTGCCATGCCATGGATGCTGGGGGCTACAGGGGTCACAGTGAGCCCACCTGACGGGCTTCCAAGTACCACAGAAAAAGCAACGCATTACATGTGACTTCTGGGCACAGTGAGTGCTGTGCCAGCTGAGGAGGCTAAGAGAAGCCCGAGGAGTTCCAAAGCCCAAACTAAGCCCTGGCCTTCCCTCAGTTCTGGGCAGCCTACGTCCCATGCCAGACCCACGAACGGGATGCTGTGCGCCTCATCCTGGAACAAATTGACCTCATCCGCCTCATGTGTGCCTCCTATTCTGAGCTGGAGCTTGTGACCTCAGTTAAAGGTAGACGGGGGACTTCCCTGGTAGTCTAGAGGTTAAGACTCCACGCTTCCACTGCAGGGGGGTCGGGTTTGATTCCCGGTGGGGGAACTAAGAGCCCTCATGCTGCGTGGCACGGCCAAAAAAAAAGGTAAACAGACTGGTGGTAGTGGGTGTTAGGGACTTCAGTAAGCTACCCCTGCCTCTGAAAATGATCATCTGACCTACGTGCCCCCAGCTCTCAACAATACCCGGAAGTTGGCTTGCCTCACTGGTGTGGAGGGCGGCCACTCACTGGACAGTAGCCTCTCCATCTTGCGTACCTTCTATGCGCTGGGTGTGAGCTACGTGACACTCACCCACACCTGCTACACGCCCTGGTGAGCACCTGAATATATTCAGGAAAAAACGCATTCGCCCTTTTTGGCCAACCAAACAAGCGGGCAATGCAAATCAACACTGCAAAGAAGTCTCACTAGGCATCAGTCAAAAGGGCCATGCTGAAAAAGTGTAAAAACCAGAAATGCAGGGCAAGTCAAGGAGAAAAGGGAGCTTTTTTACGCTGATGGGCGTGATATAAATTGCCAACGGCCACTCTCGAAAATTGTATGGTGTTTCCTAAAACATCTAAAAAACAGAGCTACAGAGCACAGGGCACTTCCACTCATGGGCTTATATCTTGAGAAAACCAAAAATCGACAGGACACAGGCACCCCAAATTTTAGGGCTGCTGTGTTCACAAAATCCTCGACTCGGGTACACCTTAAGTATCTCATGAAAGAGAAAAATGGATAAACAAGTTGTAGTACTTATGTACAATGGAATATCACTCAGCCATGAAATCAATGTCCTAAGGCTAGTAGCAGCATAATGAGTGGATTTAGGTACGATGATTCTAAGAGAAATACGTCACACAGATAAAGAAACTTATCATAAGATATCAGTTATAGACGGAATGTAAAAATCGCTACATGAACTAAATTACAAAACAGAACAGAGTCACACATTTAGAAAACACACTTATGGCTGCTTAAGGGGAAAGGTGAGGTGGGGTGATGCATAAAACAATAGTTTGAAATTAGCACAGATACCGTTCCATCAATCAAATATGTAATAGAAAAGACCTACTCATTGCTCAGTGAACTGGACTCAACACACCTTATTCACCACAGAAGAATATATCCACGTAGTAAGAATCTTAAAAAGTATTTACTGATATTTCTCGGTAAGTGAATATAGTGGGTGTAAAGGGGCACAAACACAGCATTGAAAATCAGCTAAATCCCATTATAAATACAAATTACAAAAAAAAGCAAAGATAGTGAAAGAGAGAGAAATTCTTACAAAATTCGTTCAGTGGCTGTGATGGAACCTGGATTGACCACATCTAGACCCACAGCTGGAAGAGACATAAGGCTGGACACTCTTGGGGGTGACTGGATTGGTGAGGTTGCGTGAGCAAATGCAGACCCTTTAAAGTAATACTGCGTGCTACCCATTCCATGGGTCAGAAATCTCCAGGTTCAAGGGAATCTTCCTACAGCTAAAACATGCATGGGAAACCCAGAGGATGGTACACCATATGATCGGGAAACGTTTCTAAAACGCACCTCATTTTTCATCTCGTGGTGCTCGGGTTCGCCATTCCAGATGCTTTACCAAAAAGCTCCCCACTTGGAGAATCAGCACCTTTAACCTCCTGTTTCATACAGTTTGCAATTTGTCCAGAGGTTGAACGGGTAGAGGGGGAACCAATGAGAGATCAGCTCTAGGTGTTTGGACAGACACATGTCACTCTAATTTCCAATCAGGAAGAAGAATTAACCAAAGGCTCTGCCTGCCCCCCGGAACCAGAATAGGGCCTGAAGCAATCCTGCGGTTTGGAGGCCAGCTCCCAAAAAGGCGAGTTGAAAAATGGATCTCAGAGGCACTAAAATTCACAAACCTGCAGGATAATAAATGATAACTTTCGTACCTTATTGAGGTAAGGCAACGAAGAGGATTTGAAAACAAGGCAGAATTGCAGGAAACCGTTTTCAAGAGGTAGATCGGAGTCGCCTTTAAAGCACATGAAAAGCGGCAGAACTTCGACAATGATGCAGTTGGCCAAAAAGGGCGTACGTTTTTTGTTCCTGAATATATTCAGGAAAAAACGCGTAGGCCCTTTTTGGCCAACCAAGCAAGTGGGCAATGCAAATCAGCACTACAAAGAAGTCTCACTTCGCATCGTTCAAAAGGGGTTTTACCATGTTTGAAATTCCAATATTTTAGCCTGACACGTTTTTGGATTTTAGAAAAAAAAATATTTTAAATGAGACAAAAAATCTTTTTTATGACCCAAAAAGACAGCAATAGTTTTATATTTTTATCTATTTCACTTGCACACAAAAGTCTCATGGGGTTATGTAAAGCAGTCCTGTTGGATGCTGTGCATGGTGCAAATATGGATTAAAGCTTTGGCATCTTAAGCTTCACTCACCTGAAACTTTTAAATTAGGATGCAAGCAATCCTTTCCAACATTTGAACAGAGAAAGACACTGTCTTTATTTTATTTGTCAGGTAATTAGTCTGTCTTTTGCCCCAAGGAGAGAAACACCTGGCACTTCTATCAATGTGTTGTACAAAAATCTTTGAACACAGAGTGCAAGCAGAGGCTGATACAAGATGTGAAAGAAAAAAAAAGAGAGAGAGAGACCCCTGTGGCATTTTCTCCTAACTTATTGCAATCTCCCATTTAAAATGTGGGAATAATCAATCTTCTGAGGAAAAAGGCCCAAGGAAGCTTTTTGCTTTTGTGGAATAATGCAATGCCTAAAGATTTCATGAGGCAAGAAGAATTAGTGAGGATGACCATGAGAAATCAAGAAAAGTCAGATCCATGGATGAAGTGATGTTTACCTCTGTGAATCAATGAGAAGTAGGAGCAAATGAAAAGAAAGCTGAATACAACATTTTCTGAATAAATGTAACCTTGCAGCTGTCATAGACAAATTAATGCTCACTATGATACAACATATTTAGTTCAGAAAGTTAACTTAAATTTAAAGCTTAACAATTAGATTTATTGAAGAAACGAAAACATATTTGTGGTTTAGAATATATAATGTGTTCTCCAACAGATAAGATTACATAAATAAATAGAAATAAGACTAAATAGAGGAAAATAACAAATTAGATGTTATTAACATTAAAAACTGACACTCATCTAAAGAAAGAGGAGAGACAGAAAGAGAGAAGAACTTATATCAAGTATATATTTAAAACTCCTAAATAAGAAGTCTTCAGATGTTTAAAAAAAAAAAAAGTCTTCAATAAGAACATAATGTAATAGCAAAGATGGGAAAAATATACCAAAAGATATTTCAAGAAAGAGAGTACAGAACGTTGAGTAAACATATCAAAAGATGCTTGGCTTCTTAGTAGTCAATTAAATGCAAAAAAGTCATACCTGGAATTATCACTCACCAACCAGAAAGTTCAAATGAAAATGACAGGTATTATCAAGTTTGACAAGAATGTGTGTAATCCTTGAATCTCATTCACTGCTGCTGAGGATGAAAAATCATACAAGTGTTTTGAAAATATTTAGAAATATCTAAAAAGATAAACAGATGAAAGCTATGAGTCAAAAATTTTACTACTACATGTATATTGAACAATAATTTATACACATACCACCAAAGCTCAAGTTCTAGTATGTATATACCAGTGCAATTCTCAATAGACCCAAACTGAAAATCACTCATATTGTAATACATTTTGGAAAAAATTAATTAATAGTTAAATATTTACACTATAGAATCCTATGCAACAGTGTCAGTGCATGACAACAACAACAGGCAACCATATAGGCGTATTCACAAACAACATAAAATAAAAAAGCCCAATCCAAAAGTGATTTTACTGTGTCATTACATTTATATAAAATACAAAATACAGGTAAAGTGATCTTTTTGTTAGATAGCAGAACAATATTAAACCTTAAGGGGAGTCACTAGAATTGGACAAGGGGGGCTCTGAGTATCTGGCAATTTTCTGTGTCTATATCTAGAAGCTATGTATAGAGTGCATGCAGATTCTGAATTTTCTGAAATTTGTCATTTCCTTACAAACCATGCATATTTTTAGTTGTTTTTTATACATAACAAAAAGTAAAAATGATAGACTAGGGAAGGTAATTATATTAGCACTTTAATATCCATGCTTTTCAAGGTGGAAGTGAAAGGTATTAAATACTTGACATTGTGATTACTTCTTAAAAGTAAGGTGAAAATTTCAGATTAATAAATAAGACATACTTCTTCATATATCATCCTCAAAGAGGAGGGGTAGAAAGGAGTATTATTTTTTTTTATTTAATATAGAACAGTTAAGATAGAAAATAATGAAAACAGACTAGGTTTAAAAAAGAGCACACTGGACTTCCCTGGTAGCTCAGTGGGTAAGAATTTGCCTGCCAATGCAGGGGACAGGGGTTCAATCCCTGGTCTGGGAAGATCCCACAGGCTGTAGAGCAACTAAGCCCGTGTGCCACGACTACTTGGCCTGCGTTCTAGAGCCTGCAAGCAACAACTACTGAGCCTGCGTGACACAACTACTGAAGTCCATGCACCTAGAGCCCATACTCCACAAGAAGAGAAACCACAGCAAGGAGAAACCCATGCACCACAATGATGAGTAGCCCCTGTTCGACACAACTAGAGAAACCCTGTGCAGCATCGAAGACCCAACACAACCATAAATAAATAAAATTAAGTATTGTGACTTGTGAGATGACTCACTCATGTGGCTGTAAGTAAGAGGCCTCAGCTCCTTGCCACATGAATCTCTCCTTAGGGCTGCTTGAGTGTCCTCATGACATGGCAGCTGGCTTACCCCAGGAAGAGTGATCTAGCAGAAACCAAAGCAGAAGCTCCAATATCTTTTATACCTTTGGAAGCTGCACTTTGTCATTTCTGCAATGTCTTATTAGTTAAAACATCAGCCCTTTTCAACTGTGAGGAGGCACACAGGTGCATGATGACTGGGAGATAATTAGGGTATGATTAGGGCCTTCTTGGAGGCTGGCTACCAAGGTGGCTGACTCACCGAACACTGAATTTTGTTTTCTTCACTGATGGAGAGAAAATGGTGAGTGAATCTCATTGGTGTTCTTTGAGATGTACCAAAGTTAGCTCTTACTCTCACCCCCAGCTGTGTGGCTGAGAGGGTCTTGGTGCTCCAGCCGGGTGTCAGGCCTGTGCCTCTGAGTTGGGAGGGCAGAGTTCAGAATATTGGTCTACCAGAGACCTTGGGCACCTTGTAATATCAAAATGGTGAAAGCCTCCCAGAGATATCCGTCTCAATGCTAAGACCCAGCTCCACTCAAAGACCAGTAAGATCCTGTGCTGGACATCCAATGCCAAACAACTAGCAAGACGGGAATGCAGGCCCACCAATTATCAGAGAGGCTGCCTAAAATCATAATAGGTCACAGAGACCCCAAAACACAACACCGGATGCGGACCTGCCCAACAGAAAGACAAGATCCAGACAAACCCACCAGAACACAGGCACCAGTCCTCTCCACCAGAAAGCATACACAACCCACTGAACCAACCTTAGCCACTGGGGGCAGACACCAAAAACAACGGGAACTACGAATCTTCAGCCTGCCTAAAGGAGACGCCAAACACCGTCCACAAAGCCAAATGAGAAGACAGAGAAACACAGAGCAGATGAAGGAACAAGGTAAAAACCCACCAGACCAAACAAATGTAGAGGAAATAGGCAGTCTACCTGAAAGAGAATTCAGAGTAATGATACTAAATATGATCCCAAATCTTGGAACTAGAATGGAGAATATACAGGACATGTTTAACAAGGACCTAGAAGAACTAAAGAGCAAACAAACAATGATGAACAACACAGTAAATGGAATTAAAAATTTTCTAGAAGGAAACAATAGCAGAATAACTGAGGCAGAAGAATGGATAAATGACCTGGAAGATAAAATAGTGGAAATAACTACCACAGAGCAGAATAAAGAAAAAAGAATGAAAAGAATTGAGGACAATCTGAGACACCTCTGGGACAATGTTAAACACACCAACATTCGAATATAGGGGTCACAGAAGTAGAAGAGAAAAAGAAAGAGACAGAGAAAATATTTGAAGAGATTATAGTTGAAAACTTCCCTAATATGTGAAAGGAAATCGTTAATCAAGTCCAGGAAGTGCAGAGAGTCCCATACAAGATACACCCAAGGAGAAACATGCCAAAACATATATTAATCAAACTATCAAAAATTAAATGCAAAGAAATAATATTAAAAGCAGTAAGGGAAAAACAACAAATAACATACAAGGGAATCCCCATAAGGTTAACAGCTGATCTTTCAGCAGAAACTCTGCAAGCCAGAAGGGACAGGTAGTACATATTTAAAGTGAAGAAAGGGGAGAAGCTACAACCAAGATTACTCTATCCAGCAAGGATCTCATTCAGATTCGACAGAGAAATTAAAACCTTTACAGACAAGCAAAATCTAAGAGAATGCAGCACCACCAAACCAGCTTTACAACAAATGCTAAAGGAACTTCTCTAGGCAGGAAACACAAGAGAAGGAAAAGACGTACAATAACAAACCCAAAACAATTAAGAAAATGGTAATAAGAACATACATATCAATAATTACCTTAAATGTAAATGGATTAAATGCTCCAACCAAAAAACATAGACTGGCTGAATGGATCTGAAAACACGACCGGTATATATGCGGTCTACAAGAGGCCCACTTCAGACCTAGGGACACATAGAGACTGAAAGTGAGGGGATGGAATAAAATATTCCATGCAAATGGAAATCAGAAGAAAGCTAGAGTAGCAATTTTCATATCAGAAAAAAAGAGACTTTAAAATAAAGACTATTACAGGAGACAAAGAAGGACACTACATAATCATCAAGGGATCAACCTAAAAAGAAGACATAACAATTGTACATATTTATGTACCCAATATAGGAGCACCTCCATACATAAGGAAAAGGCTAACAGCCATAAAAGGGGAAATCGAAGGTAACACAATCGTAGTAGGGGACTTTAACTCCCCTCTTTCACCAATGAACAGATCATCCAAAATGAAAATAAATAAGGAAACACAAGCTTTAAATGATACATTAAACAAGATGGACTTAATTGATATTTATAGGACATTCCATCCAAACACAACAGAATACACTCTTTCTCAAGTGTTTGAGGAACATTCTTCAGGATAGATCATATCTTGGGTCACAAATCAAGCATTGGTAAATTTAAGAAAATTGAAATTGTATCATGTATCTTTTCCGACAATGCCATCAGAATAGATATCAATTACAGGAAAAAATCTGTAAAAGAATACAACCACATGGACGCTAAACAATACACTACTTTATAACCAAGAGATCACTGAAGAAATCAAAGAGGAAATTAA
Organism: Mesoplodon mirus; assembly: GCF_964341445.2. Taxonomy (NCBI): domain Eukaryota; kingdom Metazoa; phylum Chordata; class Mammalia; order Artiodactyla; family Ziphiidae; genus Mesoplodon; species Mesoplodon mirus. The sequence continues at coordinate 87,256,569 of NC_138991.1, forward strand.
AAAATACCTAGAAACAAATGGCAATGAAAACATGATGACCCCAAACCTATGGGATGCAGCAAAAGCAGTTCTAAGAGGGAAGTTTATAGCAATACAATCCTGTCTCAAGAAACAAGAAACATCTCAAATAAACAAGCTAAACTTACACCTAAAGCAATTAGAGAAAGAAAGAAAAAAAAAAAACCCAAAGTCAGCAGAGGAAAGAAATCATAACGGTCAGATCAGAAATAAATGAAAAAGAAATGAAGGAAACAACAGCAAAGATCAAAAAAACTAAAAGCTGATTCTTTGAGAAGCTAAACAAAAGTGATAAAACCATTAGCCAGAGTCATCAAGAATAAAAGGGAGAAGACTCAAATCAATAAAATTACAAATGAAAAAGGAGAAGTAACAACTGACACTGCAGAAATACAAAGGATTGTGAGAGGTTACTGCAAGCAACTATATGCCAGTAAAATGGACAACCTGGAAGAAATGGACAAATTCTTAGAAAAGCACAAACTTCCAAGACTGAACCAGGAAGAAATAGAAACTATAAACAAACCAATCCCAAGCACTGAAATTGAGACTGTCATTAAAATCTTCCAACAAACAAAAGCCCAGGACCAGATGGCTTCAAAGGCAAATTCTATCAAATATTTAGAGAAGAGTTAACACCTAACCTTCTCAAACTCTTCCAAAATATAGCAGAGGGAGGAACACTCCCAAACTTATTCTATGAGACCACCATCTCCCTGATACCAAAACCAGACAAAGATGTCACAAATAATGAAAACTACAGGCCAATATTACTGATGAACATACATGCAAAAATTCTCAGCAAAATACTAGCAAAAAGAATCCAACAGCACATTAAAAGGATCATACACCATAATCAAGCTGGGTTTATCCCAGTGATGCAAGGATTCTTCAATACATGCAAATCAATGTGATACACCATATTAAAAAACCTGAAGGATAAAAACCATATGATCATCTCAATACATGCAGAAAATGCTTTCGACAATATTAAACAGCCATTTATGATAAACCTCTAGAAAGTAGGCATAGAAGGAACTTTCCTCAACATAGTAAAGGCCATATATGACAAACCCACAGTCATCATTGTTCTCAATGGTGAAAAAGTGAAACCATTTCCACTAAGATCAGGAACAAGACAATGTTGCCCGCTCTCACCACTATTATTCAACACACTTTTAGAATTTTTACCTACAACAATCAGATAAGAAAAAGAAATAAAAGGAATCCAACTCGGAAAAGAAGAAGTTAAGCTGTCACTGTTTGCCACTAGATGACATGATACTATATATAGAGAATCCTAAAGGTGCTACAAGAAACCTACTAGAGTTAATCAATGAAGTTTGTAAGGCTGCAGGATACAAAATTAATGTACAGATATCCCTTTCATTCCCATACAGTAAAGATGAAAAGTCTGAAAGAGAAATTAAGGAAACACTCCCATTTACCCATGCAACAAAAGGAATAAAATACCTAGGAATAAACCTACCTAAGGAGACAAAAGACTTTTACTCAGAAAACTATAAGACACTGATGAAATAAATCAAAGATGACACAAACAGGTGGAGAGATATACCATGTTCTTGGATTGGAAGAATCAACACTGTGAAATGACTACACTACACAAAGCAATCTACAGATTCAATGCAATCCCTATCAAAATACCAATGGCATTTTTCAGAAAACTACAACAAAATATTTCCCAATTTGTATGGAAACACAAAAGACCCCGAACAGCCAAAGCAATCTTGAGAAGAAAAACAGAGCTGGAGTAATCAGAATCCCTGACTTCAGACTATACTACAAAGCTACAGTAATCAACACAGTATGGTACTGGCACAAAAACAGAAATATATATCAATGGAACAGGAGAGAAAGCCCAGAGATAAACCCAGACACATATGGTCACCTTATTTTTGATAAAGGAGGCAAGAATATAGAATGGAGAAATCACGGCCTCTTTAATAAGTGGTGCAGGGAAAACTGGACAGCTACAGGTAAAAGAATTAAATTAAAAGACTCCCTAACACCACACACAAAAATAAACTCAAAATGGATAAAAGACTTAATGTAAAGCCAGACACTATAAAATTCTTAGAGGAAAACATAGGCAGAACACTCTATGACATCAATCACAGCAAGATCCTTTTTGACCCACCCCCTAGAGAAATGGAAATAAAAATAAAAATAAGAACATGGGACCTAATGAGACTTAAAAGCTTTTGCACAGCAAAGGAAAACGTAAACAAGATGAAAAGACAACCCCCAGAATGGGAGAAAATATTTGCCAATGAAGCAACTGACAAAGGATTAATCTCCAAACTTTACAAGCACCCCCTGCAGCTCAATATCAAAGAAACAAACAAGCCAATCCATAAGTGGGCAGAAGACCTATTAGATATTTCTCCAAAGAAGATATACAGATTGCCAGGAAACACATGAAAGAATGCTCAACATCACTGATCATCAGAGAATTGCAAATCAAAATTACAATGAGGTATCATCCCACACAGGTAAGAATGGCCATCATTCAAAAAATCTACAAACAATAAATGCTGCAGAGGTGTGGAGAAAAGGGAACCCTCTTGCACCGTTGGTGGGAATGTAAATTGATACACAGACACTATGGAGAACAGTATGGAGGTTCCTTAAAAAACTAAAAATAGAGCTACCATATGACACAGCAATCCCACTACTGGGCATATACCTGGAGAAAACCATAATTCAAAAAGAATCATGTTCCACAATGTTCATTGCAACTCTATTTGCAATAGCCAGGACATGGAAGCAACCTAAGTGTCCATCAACTGATGATTGGATAAAAAAGATTTTGCACATCTTCAATATAAAATGGAATATTATCAGCCATAAAAATAAATGAAATTGAGTTATTTATAGTGAGGCGGATGGACCTAGAGTCTGTCATACAGAGTGAAGTAAGTCAGAAAGACAAAAACAAATACTGTATGCTAACACATATATATGGAATCTAAAAAAAGAAAAAAAATGGTTGGGAAGAAACTACGGGCAGGACAGGAATACGGACGCAGACGTAGAGAATGGATTTGAGGACATGGGGAGGGGGAAGGGTAAGCCGGGACGAAGTGAGAGAGTGGCATTAACTTATATATACTACCAAATGTAAAATAGATAGCTAGTAGGAAACAGCTGCATAGCATGGGGAGATCAGCTCAGTGCTTTGTGACCACTTAGAGGGGTGGGAAACGGAGGGTGGGAGGGAGATGCAAGAGGGAGGAGAAATCGGGATGTATTTATATGTATAGCTGATTCACTTTGTTATACAGCAGAAACTAACACACCATTGTAAAGCAATTATAGTCCAATAAAGATGCTAAAAATAAATAAATAAATAAATAATTTATACCTCCCCCAAATTAAGTCTTTTTAAAAATAAATAAATAGGGCCTCCCTGGTGGCGCAGTGGTTGAGAGTCCGCCTGCCGATGCAGGGGATACGGGTTCGTGCCCCGGTCTGGGAGGATCCCATATGCTGCGGAGCGGCTGGGCCCGTGAGCCATGGCCGCTGAGCCTGTGCGTCCGGAGCCTGTGCTCCGCAACGGGAGAGGCCACAACGGTGAGAGGCCCGCGTACAGCAAAAAAATAATAATAATAAATAAATAAATAAATAAATAAATAAATAAATAAATAGGGCTTCCCTGGTGGCGCAGTGGTTGAGAGTCCACCTGCCGATGCAGGGGACGCGGGTTCGTGCCCCGGCCTGGGAAGATCCCACATGCCGCGGAGCAGCTAGGCCCGTGAGCCATGGCTGCTGAGCCTACACGTCTGGAGCCTGTGCTCCGTAACGGGAGAGGCCACAACAGTGAGAAGCCCGCGTACCGCAATAAATAAATAAATAAATAAATAAATAAATAAATAAATAAATAAGGGTACTCAATAACCTGGTAACTCTAAACCTAAGTATTTTCAATACTACAGCAAAGGTAAATGGATTAATGTCTCCTATTAAACTGTAATTTTTTATATTATGTGCAACTAAAATTTTTTTCCCAATATACAGGTAAAATAAAATAATTACTTTAGAAAGGTGAAAACATTCCATGTATTTAAAAACAGTAAAACGATAAGCATATGATATGCATCTTAGATAAAGTAGTGTTTAATTTCAGAACAATTTGTCATTATTGTAACTAGTACTATTATCCCAATTTCTTAAAAATATTTCAATACTTTTTCTATTTGAAAAAATACTTTAATATTTTTTTCTTTGCTCTTTTGTGGTCTAATACATGGTAAGTACTTAGCTGCTAACATAACTTAAAAATATATGTTGTTTTTTACAGCCAAACAAAACTGAATCAAGAAGAAATAGATAACTTGAACAGACTGATCACTACAAGCAAAATAGAAACTGTAATTTACAAAAACTCCCTACCAACAAAAATCCAGGATCAGATGGTTTCACAGGCAAATTCTACCAAATATACAAAGCAAAACTTACACTGATTCTTCTCAAGCTCTTCGAAAAGATTGAAGATTAAGGAATACATCCAATGACATTCTATGAAGCCACCATCACCCTGATATCAAAACCAGATGGGGGGGGTACTTCCCTGGTGGCACAGTGGTTAAGAATCCATCTGCCAATGCAGGGGACATAGTTTCAAGCCCTGGTCCAGGAAGATCTCACATGCCGTGGAGCAACTAAGCCTGTGTGCCACAACTACTGAGCCTGTGATCTACAGCCCACGAGCCATAACTACTGAGCCTGATAGCCACAACTACTGAAGGCCACGCACCTAGAGCCCATGCTCTGCAAAAAAGAAGCCAGTGCAGTGAACAGCCCGCACACCACAACGAAGAGTAACCCATACTTGCCACAACTAGAGAGAGCCCGTTCACAGCAACAAACACCCAATGCGTCCAAAAATAAATAAATAAAGAAATTTACTGAAAAATTAAAAAACACAGATGGGGACTTTTCTGGTGGTCCTGCAGTTAAGATTTTGCCTTCCAGTGCAGGGGGTGTGGGTTCAATGCCTAGTGGTGGAGCTAAGATCCCACATGCCTCACAAATAAGAAACCAAAACATAAAACAGAAGCAATACTGTAACAAATTCAATAAAGACTTAAAAAAAAAACAACACAGAGAAAGACACTAGCAAAAAAGAAAATTGCAGGCCAGTATCTCTGATAAATATGGATGCAAAAGTTCTCAACTGAATATTAGAAAACCGAATCTGACAGCACATAAGAGGATCATACACCATGATCGAATTTGAATCACCCCCGTGTCACAAAGTTGTTTCAACATATGCCAATCAATCAACATGATACACTCCATCAACAAAGGAAAAACACAAAACAAATGATCATCTCAATAGATGCCAAAAAAGCATTTGAGAAACTTCAACATCCATTCATGATAAAAACGCTTACCAAAATGGGTATAAAGGAAACATATCTCAACATAATAAAAGCTATTTATGACAAACCCACAGCCAATATAATATTCAATGCTCATGACAAAATATCAAAGAAGCACGGAAAAGTGATGGAGGAGATGGAGAAACTTCTCAGTGTGCAGGTGCAGGATCAACATCAGTGCTAAATCCTGCTCAGCTTATGGTGATTCAAGAGAAAGCTAAAAGCCTTTATGAAGACTTGAAGAAGAAACACGGGAAAGAATCAGAGGGCATATTTTTTAATGCCAGCCATGGCTGGTTTCATCGGTTCAAGAGTAGAGCCAACCTCAACAAGGTAAAAGTAAGTGGAGAGGCAGCAGGTGCAGATAGGGTAGCTGTCCAGGAACTTCCTGAAACACTTTGAGAAATTATTGATAATGGTGTGCATTTACCCAACCAGGTGTTTAATGTGGATGAGACACAACTGTACTGGAAGAGGATGCCAGACCGAAGTTACATCAGTAAGAAGGAAAAGTTGATGCCGGGCTGTAAAGCAGCAACAGATAGGCTAACTGTTGTTTGGTGGAAATTCTTCCAGTGATATGAAGCTGAAGGCTCTCTTAGTTCATCATTCAGAGAACCCAAGAACCCTTAAAAACATAGCCAATGACTCTCTTGCTATTGTGTGGAAGTGTAACCCCAAATCCTGGATTACACAGGCCACGTTCCAGGACTGGTTTTGCCAACACTTTATCCCAGATGTAGAGAAATATTGCTCGGAGAAGGACGTCCCAGAAAAACATTCTTTTGCTGCTTGACAATGCTCTGGGCCACGCCCCTTTCATGGATGACTTTTCCCAACATCAAAGTAGTGCATCTGTCACTGAATACTGCATTGCTCATCCATCCTATGGACCAGGAAGTTATAGCGACTTTCAAGAAATATTATTTATGTCACACTTTTTGTCAGGCAGTAAAGGTAAGTGAGAAATCAGGAAGAACCTAGGGACAATTTTGGAAGGACTATAACATCTACAAGGCCATAAAAAACATTGACTTTGCATGGTGTGAGTGTATGTTGGTCACCATGAATGGGGTTTGGAAGAACCTTTGCCCACAGTTTGTTCATGATGTTTGTGGATTTGAGAAGGCAGATCAGAAGTCTGAAGAGGTCTTCAGCAACGTAGTGACCCTCAGCGAGAAGCTGGAGCTAGATCTGCAAGAGGACGATTTCATTGAACTCCTTGCTGTGCAACATGAGGAGCTTACTGATGGAATTGGAGGCGCAGAGAAAGGATGAAGAGGGACAGGAGGAAGAAGAAGTAACTGAAGAACTGAAGAGATTCACGACACAGAAAATGCCAAGGGCATCTTCTAAATTTGAGGAGGCACTGTTAGTTTTTGAGGCACAGGGCTCGAACCCACAATGGTAACCAAAGGTGGCAGCAGCCATTCAGAACGCAAACCAGTGCTACCATGTCATCATCTATGATGAGAAGAAACGAGCTACGACCCAGACATCAATGGATCATTTTTTCAAGAGGGTAGATAGAATTAAATCCAGCAAGGAACCAGAACCTGTGTCATCAATGTCAGGTATGAGTGAAATTGGAGCTTGCCCCCTGTCTCCCACTGCTGATAATCCTTCACCTCTACCATCTCCCACCTCCTCTCCCTCCTCCAATCAGTAACTCTTCTCGCCTGTTCCCTCGATGCCAGCCCCGGTATCCCAGCTGTTGTACTGTATTACTGTACTTTTCAAGTCACTGTACTGTAAGACTAAAAATGTCTTCTTTGTTTTTGTGTTTGTTTCTTATATACTGTTTGTGTGAAAAGTATTATAAACCTATTATGGTACAATACCATATAGCCGACTGTGTAACCTGGGTACCTCGGCTAACTTTGTTGGACTTACAAACAAATTGGACTTACAAACGCACTCTTGGAACAGAACTTGTTCATACGTAGCGGACTTACAGTAAAAGCAAAAAAGAAACAGGAACTAATCAAACTTATAAGCTTTTGCACAGCAAAGGAAACCATAATCAAAATGAAAATACAACCTATGGGCTGGGAGAAAATATTAGCAAATGATGAGACTGACAACGGCTTAATTTACAAACTATACAAACAGCTCCTACAACTCAATAACAATAGAACAAATAACTCAATGGAAAAATGGGTAGAAGACCTAAATAAACATTTCTCTAAAGAAGACATACAGATAGCCAATAGGCACATGAAAAGATGCTCATCATCACTAATTATTAGAGAAATGCAAATCCAAATTACAATGAGGTATCACTTCACACTGATCAGAATGGCCATCATTAAAAAAAATCTACAATTAACAAATGCTGGATGGGGTGTGGAGAAAAGGGAACCCTTCAGCACTGTTGGTGGCCATGTAAGTTGGTGCAGCCACTATGGAAAACAGTATGGAGGTTCCGCAAAAAAACTATAAAGAGAGTTGCCATATGATCTAGCAATCCCACTTCTGGACATATATCTAGACAAAATTATAATTCAAAAAATATATAAAACCCTATGTTCATAGAAGCACTATTTATAATAGCCAAGACATGGAAACAACCTAAATGTTCATTAAAAAATGAATGTATAAAGAAAGTGTGGTATACGTATACAATAGATATTACTCAGACATAAAAAAGAATGAAATAATGCCATTTGCAGCAACATGGATGGACATAGAGATAATGATACTAACTGAGGTAAGTCATAAAGAGAAAGACAAATACCATATAATATCACCTACATGTGGAATCGAAAACAGGACACAAGTGAACATGTCAGCAAAACAGAAACAAACACACAGATATAGAAAACAGAGTTGTGGTTGCCAAGGAGAGAGTGATGGAAAGATTGGGAGTTTTGGAATAGCAGAAGCAAACTATTCTACATAGGATGGACAAGCCACAAAGACCTACTGTACAGCAGAGGAAACTATATTTCGTATCCTGTGATAAACCATAATGGAAAAGAATATATATATATATATATATATATATATATATATATATATATATATATATATATATATGACTGAATCACTTTGCTGCACAGCAGAAATTAATACAATAATGTATAAAGGCTGCAGAGGGTGTGGAGAAAAGGGAACCCTCCTGCACTGTTGGTGGGAATGTAAACTGATACAGCCACTATGGAGAATATGGAGGTTCCTTAAAAGCTAAAAATAGAACTACCATATGACCCAGCAATCCCACTACTGAGCATATACCCGGAGAAAACCATAATTCAAAAAGATACATGTATCACAATATTCACTGTAGCACTACTTACAAGAGCCAGGACATAGAACCAACCTAAATGTCCATCGACAGATGAATATAGAAAGAAGATATGGCCTATATATATAATGGAGTATTACTCAGCCATAAAAAGGAATAAAACTGAGTTATTTGTAGTGAGGTGGTTGGACCTAGAGTCTGTCATACAGAGTGAAGTACGTCAGAAAGAGAAAAACAAATACTGTATGTGAACACATATATATGGAATTCAGAAAAATGGTACTGACGAACCTAGTGACAGGGCAGGAATAAAGACACAGATGTAGAGAACGGACTTCAGGACACAGGGCTGAAGGGGACACAGGGACGTAGTGAGAGAGTAGCACTGACATATATACACGACCAAATGTAAAAGAGCTAGTGGTAAGCTGCCGCATAGCACAGGGAGATCAGCTCGGTGCTTTATGTCCCCCACAGGGGTGGGATAGGGAGTCTGGGAGGGAGCCTCAAGACAGGGGGATATGGGGATATATGTATACATACAGGTGATTCACTTTGTTGTAAAGCAGAAACTAATACAGTGTTATAAAGCAATTATACTCTAATAAACATGTATTTTAAAATACCACAACGTTGTAAATCAACTACACTAGAAAATATTTCTTAAGTGAAAAAGATTTTTTGAATGTATGTTTTATTGTGTGTGTGTACCACAGGTTCAATATATATGAATTATGTCAAATTGATTACACTGTTTTTCAAAATAAAGAATTTTTGATATTCTACATCAGCTGCATAATATAAATGCAGAAAAACTATATTATTTTTTTCTAAAGTTCAGAAATACCCATTTTGCTCATTCAGTATACTATAAACCACTAACTGTTAAAAAGGGATTCATGACCTCTTTCTTCCAAAGAAATATTTCTGCACTCACACAAGTTTAATAGAATGTTCCACCATGAACTGGCTTCCCACCTTAGAGACACGAGATTTGCATCCTGAAATCTCTTTCTTGCAAAAATGTCCAATTAGCATCCTAGCATTACAGAAAAGAAATGCTTTTTGCCAGATCTCAAATTACATACAACTTTATCACGACATCATGTATGTTTTTTTTCCACACACACAGACTGCATTTTATTTTTACAAGAGAAAAATCAACTGACACCAAACATTGTAAATGGATGACCACAGCAAAAGCAACAATGATTGAAATTACCAAACATGAAACACACTCATACTATTGTCATAATATTGACATTCATTCCAGGAATCCTCCACAGCTCCTTTATTTTGCAGTGAAAGACACCATGTTTTTTTTTTGTTTTTT